>NC_046157.1:169200704-169381631 GCF_011064425.1 Rattus rattus | reverse complement strand
TTTTTGAATTTTTTTTTGTTAACAACTCTCCTGCCGTTTTGCCCCTGCATCGGTCGAACAAATCTGATTATTAACACAGGCCTGATTGTTCTATCAGTAGAATGGACCTTATTCCCACTCAGTCAGCAAATCCCCTCATTGGGGGTATGAAGATGCTGCTGACATCTGTTACTTCATTCTGCGGCAGCAAAAGTACGCGCATCGGGGTAATCCTTGCGTTTTGCAATGGCGTAACCTTCGGCAGATATAATTTCGGCGGGTGCGTTTACATAAAAACAGTAATCGACGCAACGATGTGCGCCAATATCGCCCAGTTCATCGTGACCTTCTCGACTTCGCCACCAAGGCGTAGCAATCTCGCTTATATAACGAGCGTGTTTATCGGCTACATCGGTACCAGACCGATTGTTCGGCTTATCAAACGCTTTCGCTGCTAAAAAGCTGGAGAGAAAATGGGAAAATCAAATAATCAACGGGGCATGTTCCTTGGCTATGCTGGCGTGGCTGAGGAACTGATAACGGATGCCGGAAACCGCAAATCATGGCGACGCCATTGTAGGCGGAGAGAGCTATTTACCGATTACCCGATCACCCTCGTGTTCTGTCACCGCTAAACCCAAAACTCAAATCAGGTGCGCTGGACGCTACCAGCTTTTTCCCGCAGTGGATGCCTACCGCAAGTAGCTTATCTCCAGACTTTCCGAAAAGCCGTGGACGCTGTGGCATTGCAGCAGATTAAGGAGCGTGGCGCTTACCTGCTGATTGATCGTGGCGATATCCGTCAGCAACGACCGTTGCAGCAATATCTGGGCTTCACCGCCGGGGCGCTGGTTATGGCTGCCTGAGCACAAGGCCGACAATTTGACGTAAAAATTCAGCAGCGGGGCGAAACGGTCAGAGAGATTGATGGCGAGTGAGTCAACAAGATTATCTCCGCTTCCATATTCGGTATCATCGTCTGCTTGGTCAGTGGCTGTTAACTACCGTGATAACGCCACCGCGCAGCTTCCAGCGCGCCAGAATTGTGCTGGCGAACGCGGCAATACTGACATGGTATGTCAGCGTGATGTTGCTGCGCCGATGCAAATAATGAAGGAGTTAGCTGATGCTAAAGCTGAATGATGCCTGCGGATGATGTTGCTGCTGGTCGTCGTCGGTTGCATTATCAAAGGTCTGTCAGTCATGCGATACCACACCTCCGTGGGTTATGTGATAATGCAGCCTCCCCACTCCTGGCAGACAATTGCTGAACGGGATTATTTTCACCAGAGAGAGGTTGATCACTATGTAAAAACAACTGAAGGAACCCAAAGTATATTATTAATGAGTAGGTAAGAGATAGAGTCTTAAGCGTCGATGTGGCAAACGGCGTAATTATTGTGAGCATACACAATACTTCCAGCGGAGTATAAATGTTTAAAGTATTGCAAACTGAGCAACTACTTACGAATGTTTGCTGGGCTTCTGTTTTAATAACATTTTCTGTTATGCTGCCACAAATTTCTATTGCATCGACAAGCTTCATCAATTCCAGAAACGAAGAAATGATAAGATGGTTTCCTTTGGTGCTACTGGTTGCTGGTTTTGAAATGGAACAGTAAAAACGTCTGTTGAGCAATATCCTGTATGCGCAGGCCAAAGTAGTAAAGGGAGTAGGCATTTTTTCATGGTGTTATTCCGATGCTTTTTAGTTCAGAATCAAGCAGAAAAATTAAAATAAACTCCAAAACAATGAGCTGAAATTTGCTATTGTTAATATTATTAATGTATGTCAGGTGATGAATCACTGTATTCCCGGATTAACCATGTCCATGAGTTCTGACGGAATTTCTGTGGAGTGTCTGGGAACACTAAAACGATGCACACAGGGTTTAGCGTACACGTATTGCATTGCGCCAACGCCCTGGTGCTGACATTTGAAGAAACCGACGTTAAGTGATTTAGCGTGGAAAGATTTGTGTAGTGTTCGAATGCCTGGTGTTTTCAGTAATGGAATTATCAAAGGTATAGTAATACCTCGATATGTTCATGGATTTAGAATCTATCGGAAAACTCACGAAAGCAAGATTTCCCTGGCCATTGAAATGTGATTTCTTGATTTCAACCTATCATAGGATCGCGTTTTATAAGATGCGTGTTTCTTGAGAATTTAGCATTTACAACCTTAGTCCTTTTTTATTAACACGGTGTTATCGTTTCTAACACGATGAATATTACTTGTAATAGATAGTAAACATAATGTGAGACACAGACGTTTTGTTCAAATAAAACAATTCACAGTCTAAATCTTTTCGCACTTGATCGAATATTTCTTTAAAATGGCAAATCTGAGCCATTGGTAAAACCTTCCATGTGGATAATGAGGGCGCGTAGTTTGTATTTATCGCTTTTTATCACTTTCAATCTGGTCTGACCTCCTTGTGTTTTGTTGATGATTTATGTCAAATATTGAATGTTTTCACTTAATAGTATTGGTTGCGTAACAAAGTGGTCCTGCAGGGTATCATTCTGAGGAAATAACCGACAGATGTATGTAAGGTTAACGTGCTCAAATCTTTCATACAGAAAGATTTGAAGTAATATTTTAACCGCTAGATGAAGAGCAAGCGCATGGAGCGGTAAAATGAATAAAGAACACCCATGATGATCCTCCGTGATCTGATTTCAAAAATATGCTTAATAGCACCATTTCTATGAGTTACCCTGATGTTGTAATTGTAATGTATAGAAATAAGTGTTAGTGTTCTGGAAGCATCTAGAGCAATTGAGGTAAAGCGTTGGTGGAAGCAGATAATAATATGAATGATTATTCTGGTGGTTGACTGATCACATAACTGCTAATCATTCAAACTATTTAGTCTGTGACAGAGCCAACACGCAAATTGTCACTGTCAGAAAGTGGTGTAAAAAACTGTAACTCAATTACTGCAATGCCCTGCGCAATTAAGTGAATTTGCTATCGTCCTGTTCGGAGGAAGAACGCGGATGTTCATTCTTCATCACTTTAATTGATGATATATGCCTTTTCTGACGTTAGTTCCGACGGCAGGCTTCAATGACCCAGGCTGAGAAATTCTTTAACCCTTTTTTTGCTCAAGAGCTGATTAATTTGTTCAATCATTTGTTAGGAAAGCGGATGTTGCGGGTTGTTGTTCTGGGGTTCTGTTTTTCGCCGACATGAGGTTGCCCTGGTATTCAGTGTCGCTGATTTGTATTGTCTGGAAGTTGTTTTTACGTTGTTGATGCAGATCAATTAATATGATACTGCGTCATAATTGATTATTTGATGTGGTTTGATGGCTCTTACGTAAAAAGTTGATATGTAGATGATAAATTACATCACTTTTACGTCCTCTTCCGAAAAAAAGGCACCAAAAACATCGTCGTGAGTAGAACCGTAAGCCATTTTTGTCACGATGCATAAGAGTAAATGTCTTATTGTGGACATTTCTCAAATTGCTATAATTATCAGAAAGAATAAATATGTCTTCAAATCTATAGCGGTACCAGATTGTTTCTTTTACTACTACTGTAGTTAGTTTTCTACTGTTCATAAAAAAAGACACCATGATGTGAAAGCAATTTATAGAAGAGTTTATTTTAGACGGCTGCTTAGAAGTTAAAGTCCGCTACCATCAGGGCCCATCATGGCAGAGGCAGGCATGTCAGTAGAGAGTAGCTCGTAGTTCCCATCTTGAGGTAATATACACTATGTTCCAGAAAATTTGAGATAGTTTACACGAAGGGGAAGTCAAACAGTGCTATGTGGGACTGCCTAACTGAAAATCAAACTATGTTAACGGCGAGAAGAGGATGAGCAGCAATATTGCCAATCGGTGCAGGCACTGACTACTCCTCCAGAAGAGGTAATAAAGAGAATTGAGAGTGTTGGACATCAATGCTACCATCTTGAGATCCTTTCTCTGAGTAGTTAATAAACATTCTCGGTTAATATGGCACCGTTTGAAAGCACTCCGAGACGGTCAAAGATCAAAGAAAAGTCCTCCCTCTCATCAACATATACATTTATAGCAATAATCATAAACTCAGTAAATCAATGATTTATGATACTTAGAAAGCTTTACAGTATGTGTTTTAATTTTATCTTAAACCAGAGATATTATTTTTATAATATAGTTTATAGGTAATACTTTTGTAGTAGAGAGAATGATTCAAATAAAAGCAAACTATGGGGGTTTCAAGTAAAAATTTGAAGATAAACCTTATCCATATGTCTACATTTGAAATAGCCACTCAGAGAGTTCATGCTCTTTGTCGACAAGACTGTAAGTAAGGAGGCATACAGACCGCTGGAGGACAATCAATCATCAGGCTTAAAAAAAATCCTTCCCTAGATATGTGTGCCCTATCATTTTCTACAAATGATTGGAATTGATTTCTAATCATCTTTCATATCCTGTAGGGAGAAAACGGGAAATTCAACTTGCATCCAATGAAAAACATCGAAGTGGAAAGAGGAGAAAACAACCAGATGTACTCCTTTTCCACAACTGACTAATTCAAAGAATTCCACCACGAAATTGTTTTCAGACTTCTCACTCAGACCTGCAAGTTTTCATGGCATAGGAAAGAAATGAAAGTTGAAAAGGATTTCCCGAAAGCTTGATGAGACAGGTTGCATTATGAGTCTCACACTGTCGTGCTGAAACTACAGAATGCTAAGCAGACTACTGATTCACTCAGAGAGACATTCCAGTCACCCCAGGTCTGTTTACAACAACATATGAAAAGAAGGCATATAGCTCAGTGATCAGCATGTCATAAATAAAGACAGTTTGCTGCCAAGGGGCAAAGCTGGAACTATGAATGAAGTAAAATACATTTACAATGCACGGCCCTACATTGGAATCCAAATGAGAGGAAATTGGATTGGTGGCAGAATTGGCCTGATGTGTATACAAGAAATCTCACAAAAAAAAGGAAAAAGAAAAGAAAAAAAGAAAGAGAAAACTTGAACAATTCACTCATTGTAATTAAAATTAGTAGCAAATATGACCAAACCTTCAGAGTAAAAAACACTATCCAGAGAATGTAACTGAGATGATTTCATCAAATTAACGCATTCATGTCAGAGGACTTTAGCCATAAATAAATAAAATATTTTTAATGGCGTATGAACCAGTGTGGGATAATTAATTCCAGAATATCAACAGATGCACTTTAGTTCACACAAAAATTTTTAATATAGTAGAAATGGAAATTTGAAAAAAAAAAACTGAAAAGCCGGGGTTGGGGGGGGAAGGGGAGTATTCCATGAAACAAATTACAAAATTCTGTTCAAAGAAAGGTTTAACAGAAAAATGATCACAATCTTAGGAACAGATAATTAATATGATTCATTAAGACCAGAGATGAAGGAAGAATGAATTGTTGATGGAAAGATCTAGATCAAATCTGATAGAAGCACCTACAAATCAAATTGGGTTAACTCAAGGGTCAGAAAGAGTGCAGTTTTGCCAAGCAGATGACTGCAGAAAGAAAAAACCTGGACATTTTCCACATGGTTGTTTCCCATCCTCCAGTGGAGGGAAGTTAACTACTGCTTAGCAGAGAGGGAGCTTTTTTCGTGTCACTTTCAAGTGTTCTGACCTCACTTTGACGCTAGATCAGGTCTGTTCCAATAGGGACCAAGTCTTTGCTCTGATACAGATCCTCTGCTTACCTAAATGCTGCCTATGGTTTTGGAGACCTCAGCACACTCCTTCATACCTCCTCCCACATACTCCATCATTTACATTTCCGCCACACACCGGCCCACCAACTGAAGACCACACACTTAAATAAGAGACCATTGGAATACCCCCATTCAAACCATATCCCACCCCCTGTTCTTCTTACTAGCCTTTGTCTGCACTCAATATTGTGAACTCTTAACTATAGTGCCATTCCTGCCTGTATGCTGCCGTGGCTCCAGACCTTGCAGCCCTGAACCCTCGCACAATCTAGAACCACAAGCCTACACACTTAAATAAAAAACAAGTCTCCAGTTGAAACTCATTGTAGTGGTTAGACTATCACAAACTGACGGGACCTAGAATCACCCAGAAGGCAAGCATCTAGGACTGCCCCCTGAGGGGTTATAGATTATTAACCGGATGTAGCAACCCCCTGCACGCCACAGATCCACCTCAACTGCTGCCAATGAGAGATCCTCTGAGGCAAACTCAACAGCTGGCACTTGTTTTAGCTTCACAACGATCCTGTATGCCATCTCCCTTCTGTCAAAAAAGGACCGCCACTTAACCCTGCTGTTGATCATTCTCACTATCGCCATCCCCCTGCTGTTAACCACCACAGACTTTGCTTATAAAATGACCTACATAGTAACCCATTTCTGAAGTAAAATATCCAAAAACAGTTCTAGCCACATTCAGAGAGTAAAATACAAATTATTAGACGCTTTAAAAAATGTTACACAAAAAAATTCATCTCAAAAGATGTGTGTGTGTGTGTGTGTGTGTAAGTATGCTGCTATTTATTATCCTCGTAAGAAACACAATATTTGTAGTAATTTTAGGTAGTATGTGCAAAATCAGAGGCCACTGACTTTCTATGATTGAATGAAGCTCAAAACCTGTCCAAGTCTGATCTAAAGGAACAACCATCTAGGCCCTTGAGAAATGAAACTTTCGACAATACAAAGCAGGAAATTGTGATCACTAAAGCCAGAAATAACACCAGATGTTTCCTGTGTATAGCTTATCCAGAGACCTACAAAAAGAATAACAAAAAGCTTGGGGCTCTGAAGTCCAACCCCATGCTTCTTCAGGCTGCCAAAACCGTGAGCTATTCTGCAGTGCCCTTGATATAAAATACTGAAAACACTGGATCATCCTAAAGAATACCAATTTGAAAGGAGAATCTGGATTGCTTTTTCTACTGCTGAACCAGAAAGACCCACCAGTCTGTAGGTATCATACTGAACATCCGACAGACCACTCAGATCTTCAGATCTCAATCAAGAACCTGAGCACCTCATGTTCCACAGCAGGGATAAAGCAAACAGTATTCATAAGGCAGGAATCAAGCGGAAGGAAACTATTTATGAGGGAAAATTCCAGTATTAACACCACATTCCATGCTTCCCTGGTTAATCCCAATCTGCTGATGAACACAGTAAGAATTCTTTTCCCCACAATACTGATAAGTACACATGAAAAGAACAATCATATGAACACAACTTTAAAAATGTAACGCTTAAGTGACGCCTGACCAAATTATTCAAGTCACAGATGTATCTTTTAGTGCTGCTGGCAGTGTTTAACCACCCCCCAAAACTTTACTAATTTAATCTCGTTATACTCATCTGTCGGATTTATTATTCAAATTCTCGATTATATCCAATGTCTCAATCACCAATCATACCATAATATACCCAACAACCATCCCAGCAGAGACTTCCCAAAAGTTACTGATGTTGAAGAGAAACTAAAGAATCCTTCTGTCAGCCCTGGGACATGGACTACAGAATGCCCATCCCAACTCCAAGGAAATCCCAAGTGACCTAAATCGCTTTCCAACCAGCCTCCATGTGTCTACAGCCATGTAAATTAGGGACATGCCCTTCAGGGAACACGCACCGACAACTTGAACCATTTCCTCTCTTCAGCCAGTTACCTTTTGCCTGACGTCTCTTTGTTTTCCGTCTGCCACCACAGCTGGTTGTTATCTGGAGGCCGAATCCCTCATTGACCAAAGTACATGATTTATTTCTGCAGTGAGAAAGATATAATTGCGAATAACAGTCACTTTTGCTCTCACATCCAGTGATTTATGCCATCCCAGTGTTTCAAAAAAAAAAAAAAAAAAAGGCCTTCAGGCAGAGGCATTGAATCTGAACATCAACCACATCACTCAAAATTAGAGAGTCTGGTGAGTCAATAAGTTACTTTAGAAGCTTAATGGGCACCCAACTACCAATACTGCCTGTCTCATATATAAGCAGTCTGTCAGCTTAAGAATAAATACCCAATCCTGCAAATCTCCAGTTGCTATCGACATGTTTACTTCTGTTAGTATCCTACATATTAAATTTTAAAGCATTTTCTACCAAAATTACAAATAAAGTATTGACATAAAAAAAAGAAATATCGGCAGCCTTTCTCGAAACGAGAATTTATTTACAAGGCAGTACTATTAAAAAGAATAATAATAATACAACCAAGATTTAAAGAACAAACAGTTCCCAAAACTGAGATAAACAGAGGAACTCAAACAGATGAATGCTCAAGCTTCATACAAATTGCATGCCCGATGCCATAGGCTCCTCCAACAAGACTCAGGAATGAGCAACACCAACAGTGCTGCTCCTTGCTTAAATTGAGTCTCAGTTGTACATACTGACAGGCCGAGGCAATACAAGTGTCCACACCCATTGACTTGCACATTTGTTCAATACAGAGAGCAGAGGACACCTCACACTGAGGCTCTAATAGGGCTTCCCAATGCATATCACTATGACATAAAGACATGAAATCTGTGAGAATATGTATAAACCAGGAAAACTGAGTCCTTGAGAAACTGTGTGTTTCCTGGCTAAAGCTCAATTTTTGCCTTTCTCTGCTCTAGAATCATACATCTTGCTGAAATGAAAAGTGCTATATTTGCTATAAAACTATCTGAGATTTAAATGAACCCTCAAGCATTCCTAGATGAATGAGTTTTACACTTTTTTTGTTTTTACTCAATGCAATTTTATTAATGGGGATACTAAGTAGAAAGAATTTCAATGAATTAAAAGATACCACATACCCTTGAAGAAGAAATAATGGTGTATATATTCTGATACTGTTGATGAAAGAATAGAAATACTACGTAAACTACCACTACACTCATTTTTCTTTATTATTTTGGATAAGGTCTCTACTACAGTTTTGGCTGGCCTTGAACCTACTGTGCAGACCATAGACTAGCCCTGATCTTCCTGCTATTAGGCTTTCCAGCTGTGAAATTCACAGGAAAACAAAACAAAAACAAAACATGACAGCTAATGTTCAACATTTTAATTAAAACTTGCCTTAAGATATTTTATGTTTGTGGGTTCAAGCCCTGAGCACACTGGACTATAACCTCTTCGGTGTGTGGATAGAAACAGAACTGGGAATATGTAACGATAAAGTAGAAAGTCTGTTTTACTGATTCAGTATTTTCTTTTTTTTCTTTCATTCCTGAATAACCCAATAAGCTGATTTTATCTAGGCATCACAATTATAGCTCTTTTACAGAAAAGGGTTTTAAATCACTATTGAGGTGTTGCTGGATACGGATGAGCAACTGATATGAGAAGAAAGAGCCATGGTTCACAGGAGGGGGAAGGAAGACACCTTGGGAAGGCTGCATGGTGGCCAGAGCACCAGAGAAAAGAGGAAGACAGAGTCCATGCTCACTGTCCTTTAAGATGGTTTGAGGGGAGAAAATAAAAACACTTATGGAAGACTTGAGAAGTGAGAACCTGATTTTGTAATATGGAAAACTAAGATAGAAATGATCTCATCCATGTATAAATGCATGAGGTGAATAATACTGGGATACTAGATATCCAATAAATCATAGCTTACATCATTGTTATTGAATAGAAAATATATTTCTAGAGAAAAACCAATGAGAAATACTTTTCATTAATTCATACAAACTTTATAATAAACACTAAGAGATTTGGTGTATTTAGACATCAGTAAAACAAGACAAGACCTGATATAGCCTAGACATCTATAAGACATTTGAAAACACTGAATGATGAAAATGTAAATGGCGATTGTGAGGGGGAATAAGAAAATTGGTAAATAATGCTAAATACTAACAGCTTATGACTTTTATTTTCTATGGCTGAATTTCTTACACCATACACATTACCAAACAGCACAAGAAATTTCATTAGTATTTAACTTTGGACCTGCCCTTTATGTTTGTTTCTATTTTTCATCCTTTCGTCTCTTTTTGTTCTCACTGTTGCTATGAGACCAGCAGCATAAATTTTAGTTGAATTCTCCTGGCAGATACACAGGACCCGCTTCCCTGATGTCACTGGCCATGGAATGTAGATTGAGGTTAAGAAAAGGTAGCCAAGTACTGACCCCTGTTTGAGGTTGCCCTCAAACTGTTGTTCAGAACACCAGTGGTTCTGTTTAATCTCTGGAATGCACTAATTGAAACAAGAACGGCTACTTCTTTTGCACCCCCTCCATTAACAAAAAAATCTATGCAAATGCTTTAATCTTTTTGAGAATGCTTAATCTTTTGGAAGAGACAGCTATAGGACTACTTCATTTATTTGTGAATGATGTCATTTCACTTGAACTGGCCTCTATAAAATTTTAGTGTTACAAGACTAAAGTGCAGAAAACTAACTGTATAGGTACAAAAGCACGTTTGTAAAGGACAGATGATATCAATCATCGACATTAAGACTACAGAAATGATTTGTATTACCATTCCTCTTAAAACGTTCAGATTATACCACATTCCAGAAACATGATTATCGAAACTTAAAATTGCATGCCCAGAAAACACCTGCCGTCGTTCCATAAAATATAATTTCAGAGGTTACAAAAAAACATACAATCTACAATATTCGCAAGGATAGAGAACAAAATGTTTCCTCAAGCAAGAGAGTGCGGTCTATTAAATGAAAATACTAAAATAGCGATCCCCATCCCTTGCAAGCCTGGTATATGTGTGTGCGTACTCTGAGAGTCTTGCTTGGAAGGATAAAACGAATATCTCGCAGAGAAAATGCAAACTATAAGAAGCATGCACATGAAGTGATTGCAAAAGTAGGACTCATGGCATTTTAAGAGAGAAAAGGGAGACAAGAAAGGTTCTGTTCTCTGAGAAAACCATTGACCCTTTCAATACCTCCCTACACACACATGCTCTGATTAGCTCAATAGCAGTCTTTATCTCACCCAATGCCTTCAGCCTTGAGAAAGCACTCATCTCTATGAAAAGCAATTAAGAAATGCAGTTGCACGAGGTGTTCTCAGTAGAAGGAGCGTGGACCACCCAGAGCAACACGGAAAGCAGATAGGTATTAATGAGACATATGTTGGAGTAGCACACATCTTATAGAAAGGGCTTTAGAGAAAGGGTTTAATTTTATCTCTGAATATATTCTTCAAGAAATTAAGCCTTCATTTCTTGAAGATCACATGCTGAAATTAGATAGTTCTCCTGTTTGCTTAGCACTGTTGAATCAGGCAGCCAAAAAGAAATCAACTTTAGCCTGATTTGGAAATTCAAAATAGTTTTACGCGTCATTATTTCTGCAGTGAAATTATTGCAAGAGTACATACTTATTTAATTATTCTATTAAATGTTGCTTGCTGCCATTGGGTTATATGTATGCAAATGCTGAACTCACCAAACAAAAAAGGCTTAAACCTTAAATTTAAAGATTGCAACAATTGAATATAAAGCTAAAAAGATGGACCCTGAAAGCAACATGTTTACATTTTCAATCGTAAATTATGGCATAAGATTATGTTTCAAGTGTCGTCGGTGGATCAGATGATTACAGCCGCCACCCTGGTGAGACTCGTGGTCATGTAAATTCTTATTTCCTTTCCAAAGCCCATCTTGACTCTCTCAACAAAGCAGGAATTTGTATAACATGAATACTTAAGCATTTAATTAAAGCCAGATAAAATACAGCACCTATTTCTAACTGAGCAAGCTATGGAGGTCCTTGTTGCAGAATGATAGCTCCCGCCTGAAGGTGCCATGCAAGTCAACCTCCTCCCTCTCCCTTCCCCTCCCCTCCCTCTCCCTCTCCCTCCCCCTCCTCTCTCCCTCTCCCTCCCCTCCCTCCCTCCTTTCCCCCTCCTCCCTCCCCCTCCTCCCTCTCCCTCTCCTTTCCGTCTCCCCATCCTCTCACACATCCCACACACACACACACAAGAGAGACAGATAGATGCAGAGACACAAGACACAAAGAAGGAGAAAGAAAGACATAGAAACAAAGAGGAAAGAAGAATGGGGTATTGGTCTAGAAATTGTAACCCATTTCAGACCCCGGGATGCAAATTCTCTCCAGAAGGAGGTCAAAGGATGATGTTTGAAAGATAAGTTGACTCCACAATACTCCCTGAGCTGCGCCTCACATTACAGAATTTCCCAAAATTCATAAATGGCTATTGTTCACAAATCAGTTTTAGAGTAATGCTTTTATTTACAATCACATAAAAAGGAGGCAAGCATACATTAATGCGAAATGAGAGACAGAGTGAACTGAGCACAATGTCATGAGTGGCTCCCTTCCTGTACTGTCTTTTGCATGCTTCTACTTGTCTTGTCTAATTTTGAGTCTTTTAATAGAAACCCATGTGTCATCAATTCACAAACTTAGACATGGCCACATAAAACCTTTTGACTGGGTAAATCCAATGAGGGTGGAAAATTTCTCAAATGTATTCAAAGTATGTTCTCTTCATTTTCCGCTATGGAATTAAGGCCACCAAAAGAAGCATGCTCATTCCAACATCACCAAATTGGCAAGTAAACACCATGCCACATAGAGTGTCTCCTCTGTTCTCACTCAGAATGAGACGGTTTTCTCACCGTCCTCTTCCTCCTGGCACTAAATAACAAGAAAGGACCATGAGGTTACGCTTTTGAGAAGGGATCAAGAACCTAAGTGAGTTACACCATAGAATTCAGAACAAATAAAAATCCAATAAAAAAGAATCCTATGATGAACATTTGTACAAATTACAAATATTTTACTGAACTATTTTTCTAGTTACCTCATTAAAATGCAAAAATGTAACTAATGAAATGTCTAGATTTATTTATTTGAATGTATTTAATGTCATCAGCTATAGTGGGTTACAGTTAAAAGTCTCTTCAAACCACAAAATATTCAAATTACATCAGTGAATAAATAAAAAAAAAGCTGCAGAAAAGACGCTAATATTCAACCAACAAGTATTTATGGAACAGCTAGAATGTTGAGAGGGAAAAATCCGACATTTGAGGTGTGTATGAACCCATCAGGAATTTTAGTAGATGAGATAAGCTCTCCTTCAATAAGGTGGTAAAATGGTGAACGTAGCAAAGCGCGTATTATATGCTTTCTCTCTCAGAGGTATCAACAGAGGAATTATTTCCATAGTAAGAGGGTAAAGTTACAAACGTCCTGGGTCATGAAGACAAACAAAGAATTAGGGAAGAGGAAAGCCCATAAGGAAGATGTTGAAGTTGAAGCTTCTGGATCTGACGTTAGATAAAACAATCGCCACAAAGACAAGGAAGAAACGCTAGGCATAGAGTAAAGTCTCTACTGGAGTGGGAGACTAACAGCCTGTTGATAGACCCAGAAACGGAGGCGCCACCTGCGCCATACAGTTGTTATAAGGTTATCTGATGATATTCTGACATATTTTCTAGTAAAGCTGATTAGCGATGCCGTGGACAAATGAGAGAGATAGTGGAAACACGTTTAGGGGGGGCTCGGAATTAATCCCAGATAAAAGATTGGAGTAGGTTCAAGTCATGTTCCTCTGCTCAACGAGTAACAACACTTCCATTTGAAGTGAGTTTGGTAGAAGATTCTTGAGTGTTATTTTCCTTTTGTGATTTATTTATTATTTTACCCATCCAGTCAAGTTTTGCCTCTGTAAGTGGCTGGCTGGCCTCTGCAGGTGCGGAAATGCCGAGGATTAGAAGAGCGGCACTGAGCCACTTGAACTGGACTCAGAAGGAGCTAAAATGTGGGTGCTGGGAACCGAACCTGCCCACTATAAAAAGCAGCCAGTCAACGACAGGGAGCTTTTATATTTCTCCCACATATGTATTACCCAATTTTAAATTACCCTATCATTTCTGTTTAATAAATAAGAACCTAAGACTTGTTTATAATTAAACTAGCACCATTACTTTTAGTCAGTGCAAAATCCCTGACTTAAAAATTGCATTTTAAAATATTTAATACTAGGTATGAAAATGCTACACTACAGGTCATTAGGTAGAAATAACATCGCCCATATATAAAGAGTTTATAGATTTATTTATTTTATTATTATTAGGGAAACGTATCAAACCTGGCCTTCGCAGGCATGAAAAGTAAAACCTTTCTTTTTGAATTTTCTCTCCTGGCAAAATGACTTCAACACCAGAATAAAAGTTATTTTTTCTTTCTCAAACTTTAAAATCATGAAAGTTCTAGGCAATAAAGTTAGGTGCCTACATCTAATTAAAAAGCCTAGAGTAGCGCTAAGCTTAAGAATTTGCAAACGTTAAAAATCAATAAAAAATAAACTCACACTTGTCTTGAGATCTTGAAAACTATAAAACACTTCCAGTATTTGTTTTGTTTATTCCCAATGCCTAAAAAGCAAGTATCAGGGATTTTTCATCATCTATGCTTCCCTATGAATAAAACAGAGTGATACCTATCTTTTCTCATCTCGAGAATTAGTACAGAACAAAGCACAATTTATAAAAAATAAGCGAAATCAGAACATTAATTGAAACTATCCCAAATCCCCAGTGTCGCCACAGTACTAAGAATGTCCAGGTCAGAACCATCCTTAGTAACGAGTACAAACCAGATACAGGGTATCTAGGGAGCAGCAGATCAAAAGGAAGAAAAAAAAAAACAACTAAGATATTGATGAATTTAATTGGCATAGAATTACCTGCTCTTCTTTTTCGACTCTGCCAAACTGCCTCACAATCCAACTCCAGATAGACAATTTCAGAAAGGGTTGGTGAGTCACAAGAACAGCAGCACAGGTTTGACATTGGGAAAATCTAGAGTGTTTAGCAAAAATAAAATAAAAGCACAAACTGATTGGTGATACAGTATTGATCTATCTACTCTTAAATAAGACAAGTGCTTTGCCAAAGTCTGAGAACAAAGAAAGGAGTTATTTTCCTGAATAAAAGTGTTCATATCGCTCACATCAACAAGCAAGGTCCTGTGCACTCTGGGCTCTTGACATTACGCACTGCAGTCTTGCTAGATGTAAGCTATGCTAGTGGGTGTCACCACCACTGACATGTTGAGGCCCTTCTGCTTCTGTAAGAAGGCCACCAACTGTACCTATGCGATGCAAATACAGATGAAGAGAAGCAGCATAAGTAACCTTCCCCAGGCAAAATTGTAATGTCATCACCTTCACCACTAATACCATTTAGAAATAAGCTCAAAAATGCCAAAGCCCTCTTGCCTACACAGAAAGCGTGTTGAGTTGATCTCATTGCTAATCTTCCAGTGTGTTAATTCCAAGGGCCCGCATTGGCTAATTTCTTTCCATTAGGGAGATACTGCACATGCCAGGTATCCAGCCATTAAGTTAAACTTGTTGGACTTTGAAAATTCACTTGAGCTCATGATGGAAAAAAGTATTTGCTTTCAAGATGCCGAAAGGTTATAACCGCCTGCTGCAGTTCTCATTTAAAACTGCTTGAACCTTGATATTTAAAAGCTAAAACTATAGGCCGTGTGCATATTTGAATCTCAAGGTTTGACTTTGAATGTGTATTTGATTCTTCCAATCAGCACTAAATATCAACTCTAATCTCATGCGTTCAGAAAACGGATTATGTGTATTTCTGATCATCTTCATACAGATGTTGTGTTTGCTCACAATTATAAACATGCTGTCCTCCTGGAGATATAAATATCTTTCTCATAGTGACTTGTCAACGCTTTGAATAGCTATATATAATAAGTAAAACCATAGTAAATCGTGATCCCAGGGATGACTGTAGCTATGTCTCAAATAAAGTAGCTTACCTAGGGGACCTTTGTAAATGTACCTTTCAGTAAAAACTAGTTATACAAGTGCTACAATTGAATTTTGAAAAATTCTCTTTGATTTAAAACATTTTAGAGTCTCCCTAATGTTTTGACTATTTGATACATAATATAAGCTGCAAATAATGGTACAATCACGAAACTATAAAGTTCGAAGAGCTGAATGAAGCATAAGTCATGTCCACTTTCACTTTTTAGGAGTGCTTCTGAAATTATTCCAGGAAATGCATTTTGATTATTTGCGTAACCAGGACCTTTGGTAAAAGTAGTCTAGTAAATCAGTAGCTTATATAATGATTTCTTTGCCAGTATTTCATACCACAGGAACTTTCTGCAGTTTGCCGATGATAAAGGATTCCTTCCCTGTACCATCTAATAACCTTTTCTTCCTCACTTCTTGAAGTGTAGGTTCTCTGAAGGTCCATGGAGCAGTTTCGAGAAGAATATCAAATTATGACAGAAAAACAAGAATATGTGGTAAGCTTGCATGCGGTTATTTCATGAGAACACTGACGAATCTTTGGTTTGCAGAATATTCTGATATCTGATTACCCATAATCCCCATTTTTTTTCTTCCCTCCGACATTCATGTTTTTTAACACTCAGTTTTTTCCATGCTGCCTCTTCTCATGGTTTACCAGACTTTCTTCTGCTTTCTCCAACAACGGCGATAGTCAGTCCACGTGCTACTGCTCAAAAAGTAGACTGGGGTCGCGCCCCTGCCACGCCCCAGCTGAGGACGTTGATTAATTTAGTTAGATCATGCACTCGAAAAATAACAGTAAAGCTACACTGGCGATCTCATGAAAACATCAAGACCATGTGCCATTCTGTGTATGACACATACTAAGTGGTTAATGGGCTATGTTACACATCGCACATGTACATATATACCCATTCGCATAATCCCCTGTAAGAATGTCATTTTACCTCCTAGTCCTCAGCACACACATGATACTATTTGAAAAGTGCTTTTACCAAACTTTGTATCCAAAATAGCACATGGGCTCACCTGACAGGTTATAACTTCTCTAGTTACTTATACCTTTCCTCCATAGTCCATCTATCAATTTTACTTTCTTATTTCTCATATTACCTGGAAGCAAGCTATTTGCAGGCAGGAACTTGCTTTAAATCCTTTTGTTCTTGACATAAAAACTGAAAACATTGTTCAATTGTTTAGTCATGTTCTTAACTCATTCGTTAATAACATTGGGAACCTTGGATGCTAATCTAATTATTTAGACATTTATTTAATCCTCTGCTTTTCGATTAGTGTTTTGTTACTGAAGACACTACAGTCTCTCTTCCTCAGCTCTGCTAAAGCAAATTGAGTAATCAGGGAAAATGCCAAAAGTGTAAATATTATTTTTAGAGTAATTGTTGGCTTTCTTTAGAGAACAAGGTAACAATAGAATAAATAATTATGTAACTACAACCAAATGCCTTGAGACTCTGACTGTAAGACACAAGTTTCTTGAGCTCCTGTCTTGCAAGATGGTATGGTATCAATACTGTTTGTAACTTACTTGACTATTGTGCTGGCAGGTGCTCTGTAGACCAACAGCCTTCACCTTCTATTGACGTGAAGCAATTTGGAGGCATAGACTTTCTCTGTTAATTTGAGGTATAAACTTACTTTTTACTAGTCTCACAATGTCACATCCATAGATGTACTTTTTTCACATTCAGATGCCATGGACTTTGAAATATCCTTGTTAAGAATGATATAAACTGCTATACCCTCTACCTCTTGGGGTAGGGGAATTAATTTTGTGTAGGTGACAATTAGCAAGCAAAAGAGTGGAAAGTAATAATCGCTTATACCCATCACTGTTTGGTGTCACATGAGTTTACTCTTAAGACTTAAAATAGTTTATTATTTATTCACTAGACATATTCAGTCTTTCCCAATTGCAGAAAAGCGCCCAAAGTTTTCCTGCACCTCTTATCTTTCGAGATAAATTTTTAGGGCCAAGTTTCAATAGATTGTTTATGATGTTGATAGATTTTGACTGGTAAATCACAAATTCCATTAGTCGTATTGATCAAACTAACCTTTTGAAACATCTCTGTTTTCTATGTTCATATTGCCATTAACATCCTGTCTTCTCCCAGTGCAACCGTATATATTGTAGGAACTTGGTCTAAGTGAGGTTAATATGGACTCATAGAGATTAATTTCGTCTAATTTGCATCAAACCTTTCAATAGCTGGAATCCTCCATTTTTCACTTCTAACTTTGTAGTGTCTACTTTAGTGAAATGAATGGGTTGCATCACATGGTTTCAGTTTGACACTTGATGAATCAGAAATGCTGTTTGTTATATCTTGATACTTCTCTTAAAGGACACGTGATGCTGGTGAGAGAGGAAGATGCAAATATGAGCCTTCTCCCTAGAGGATGAAGTTAGCAACTTTCACGGAAGTTTTAAGTTTGAAAAGTGTGGTTTCACCCTCACTTGTCACCATCGCTTGTGGTTCATTTCTTTTTTCATTTACCAGAATCTTCTTAAACTTCCCCAAGCTAAATATGACTTTAAAGGACATGTGGTGGACCAATTTTAGATATCTGATGTCAAGATTAAATCGAAAGGAAATTACGACACTGATTTAAATTCAGTAGTTATTTCTTTAGTTTTAGTTTTGCTACTTTTGGTGAGTCATCTGTCCTTTGAAATATTGCCATGATTGAAAAAATATTGTCAAGTAAATTTAATGAATAATCAACTGCCTTGATAAGTGGATCTCTCCCTTCATCACCCAGATATAGAATAGCCATCAATTCAATCACAAGAACTACTTCCATTATATGTTATTTGGAATTACATGGGTAGACAAAGTTTTCCAAATATCACATCCAATTCAGGTTTGATGAGAAGGAGCTCATTTAACTATTTAGTTTCTTTTTCCTACAGATATGTTGTTGATTATTCTGTTGTTAAGGTTTTTGTGGTTTATTTTGTTGTTGTTTTGTTTTGTTTTAATGAGTAAATATATGATACTTCCAAATATAGAATGTAAGCTTTAATTAGTATGAATACACTTGAAAATTATAAGAGGTTTCTTTTGTTGCACAAATGAACAGTACAAGTAAAGCTACTGCAAGGGCCCAGGGCTTTACCAGTATTCTTTTGATATTGTTTGACAGGACTGTCTACATGGAAGCTACACAAGATAGAAGAGGAAAGTCAAACATTCATATTTTGTGAAAATAATCATTATACAACTTTTTTCGAAACTGCTAATACAAGAAAAGAAGCACACCATCAGATCACATAAACACTATGTAAAATGTGGTATTATTTTTATGTACAACCATATCAAAGAGTCAAAATGATTGTTTGTTCATTTTTCTCTCAAATGTTGTAAGAAAATTATAATAATCAAAGTATTTAACAAAATAATATAATCATATTCTCTTGTCCGGTGAGAGAGAAAAGAAGAAAATAAAGTCGTAACTCACTGAAGTGTTACCTCTTTTTATGCCATAACAGCCCTGCCGCGGGAGAAATTGTTTCATTTTGTAGTTGAAACAACTAAGACTAAGAAACATTTTATCCAAATTCTACAAAATAGAAATGTTAGAATCATAACTAGAATCTGTTATTTGTTATGACCCTTGATGCTCGTTACCACCGCCAAGTAAGACAAATGTGGTGTCAGGCAATGGAGAAAGATACAAACAGCCGTAACCTTAGTGGATTCAAGTTCTCAGTCCTATTGGTTTCCACAAAATAGGCATTTATTGAAGGGAAATAGCCTTTATCTGGAGGCTTCCCCGACAGTGGAGGTGTGATTGTGCCTCAAATAGGGGCTGCAATGGAGTAGATCCCACTGAAATCAAGTATCTCATGCAAAGATGGAAAAGGATTCTAACCTGATTTTTTTCTTTTGATATTTAAGGATATATAAATCAAACTATGATCATTTTTAATTACTGATGTCACTTACTTCCTGGACACCTTAATTCGCTGGAACATTGGTTTGTCCACACAATTTACAATAAATGTTTTCAAGGTTCCACGCCATTATTACCCAATTATTCTTCCATATACAACCCCACCTCAAAAGATGCCTTCAAGATAATGCTTGTGTCAAAAATGTGTGCACGTATGGTCATATATGGATTATCTATACCTATTATTAAGGAGATCTTTATGCTTTCGTGGTATCGTACTTCAATAGGTTCAGAAAGAAAAAATTCAATGGAGTTATGGGTTCTTTAGCTTGCACTATATCGAGGATAGGCAAGACGCTGCTGCTACAAGGTAGTGTATATGAAGTGTGTGTGTGTGTGTGTACGTGTGAAGGCAAAGCTTTCTAGGTATGAGATTACAGCAGTAAATGCTGATTGAAAACTGATTGCTCTTCCATTAGTTGGCCCTATCAACTGTAGTTTTCAGTATTTTAGAAATGATGTCATTCCTTGAGACAATAGAACACAGACCGTATACTACTGTATGTAGTGCTCAACTTGCAATGTCTTCTACATCCAAACTACAGAGAGACTATGGACATGTAAGAAGGCTGAAATTTCATGAAATGTATTATAAGGAGATAACTTTAAAATCATATATATATATGATTTTATTTTTATCAATTTATTTTATGTATATGACATTACCTGCATGTCTTCAGACACACCAGAAGAGGCAAGACACTGGATCCCATTTACAGATGAAGGGAGCAACGATGTATACAATTGAACTCAGGACCTCTTGGAAGAGCGTAAAAGCCAGTGATCTTTAACTGCTAAGCTTGGTCTCGCCAGCCCAGGTTATATATATATATATATAGCAGGCATATATATATATATATATATATGATTTTAAATATAAAACCTTTGTCTTTGTATTAGAACACTGCAATGGTAATTTCGGAATGATCTTAATATTCAATTTTGAGAAAACATCCTTTCTTATTTCTTGGATTTGAGAAAAACATCCTTCTTCTGATTTTCTTATTTTTGCTATTAGCCTGGCTAAAATGACTTCTAGGTGCTAAGTTATATTTCTTAAGTTCTCAGTCTCAAGAATTCTAAACACTCATTACTCTGTAATTTGTTCTTACTTGTTCAACCCCACCCCTGCTTTGTTAATGATACACAGTTAGATTCACTTCAAGAGGCAAAAGAAAAATATAATCATCTCTTTCTAAGTGGCAATAACTTAACAGTTTATGAGGGGATGGCTCTCTTTACCCCTGTTTAATCTTCCAGAAAGCATGTAACATGACCCTTGAAATGTATATTATTTCATATGTTTATTATTTAATATCTATATGTCTGAGTCTGCCTTAAGGCTGCCTTTCTAGTTCTATGTCCAGAGAGAAATAGCTACATTTACTCAAAAAGCTAAGACGAGAGAAGCAACAATAATTAAATCTTCATATCACTACTACATCTCAAGATGCTCTTCCTCAAGACTCATTCCTTGAGGGTCTTTGAGGTGGCTCCTCTGCAAGTGTAGCTTCTGCACGCTGCCCACACTTTAAATCCAGACGTCCAAGATAGATTATTCTAGAACATGGTTTTGGTGGGCTTTAAAATGGACAGGAGGGGCTGGGATTTAGCTCAGTGTAGAGCGCTGCTCTAGAAGTGCAAGGCCCTGGGTTCGTCCTCTCAGTTCAAAAAAGAACCAAAAAAAAAAATGGGATTAGAGTTAGGTTATTTTAAAATGGAAATATTTTTGGTTCCATTTCCCTTCCCTAGTAGCTGAAGAGCTAGGGATAGATGAAAGCTCCCGAAAGAGGAAGTGTCAGGAGATTTATGTTTATGTGTGTGTGTGTGTGTGTGTGTGTGTGTGTGTGTGTGTAAAGAAGAATGCGGCTCCTAGTAGGTACACCCATGTCGTAGTAGAAGGCTCATATCCATATCTGTGTGTACATGACCAAAGTACAACTGAACTCAGTGGATTAATTGAAAGAAAGAAAGAAAGAAAGAAAGAAAGAAAGAAAGAAAGAAAAGAAAAAAGAAAGAAAGAAAGAAAGAAAGAAAGAAAGAAAGAAAGAAAGAAAGAAAGAAAGAAAGAAAGGAAGGAAGAAAGAAAGAAGGAAGGAAAGAAAAGGAAAGAAAGAAAGAAAGAAAGAAAGAAAGAAAGAAAGAAAGAAAGAAAGAAAGAAATAAAGAAAGAAAAGGAGGAAAAGGGAAAATGATAGGTAGCTTGAGGGGGCCGAAGCAGGGTTCTATATGAAGTTAGGGGCAAATTCTCTTGGGGTGAAGATGCTCAAAATGCATTGTACATGTTTGCTTCATCAGCTTGCTTTGGCTTTCTGCTCAGAAATGATAAGTGTAGATCATATTTCTGGCTTCTATTTTTTAGTTTTTTCATGAAATAGTTTCTTCCATAATGGCAACATAAAATGTACCCCTGACAGTGAGCTAGGGAATCCATTCTCTCAGGCTCAAAGGTACATACTTGCAGTTTTCCGACTGCATGAGGTAGATCACAAAGCACTTGATTTATTTTGATTTACATAATTTTTAGTAGGAAGTGTAGTGTCATCGCCGATGGAAATTTGGCACAGCTTGTATTGAGTTTCTATAAAACACTTTAAACCGTGGTAATTTCACAGTCGTAATGTTCAGTTTTCTTTCTCTTAGTGCTATAATTTTCATCATGGAGTCTTCCTTTGGTTAGTTTCATTCTGTATCGTGTAGTTTGGGATGTTTGGGGTGATGTTGGTTGGGTTTTGTTGATATTCATTGGCTTTTTGTTATGTTGTTGCTGTTTGTTGTTTTTATTTATTTCTACTTTCTTTCTTTGTTTTGTTGGTGGTGATGATGAAGGTATTTTCATTTGTTTGTTTAAGTCGGTGTCTCTCCACATAGCATTAGCTTCCTTAGAATTTACTATAGACCATATTGGCTCTAACTCAAAGATCAGCCTGTTCTGTCTATCCTGGACTGTTGGGATTTAAAGGACTGTCTAACCACCCTGATTTTTGCTGGAATATTTTTGAATTATTTTCTTACTTTTTTCTGAAAGATTTTACAAGTAAATTAAGCAAGAACGCCCTGTCATTTTTAGTCATTTTTTACAGCTCACTATTTTACAGATTTATCATTTCACAAAGAGCCTTTGACAGATCAGTTAAAACTTTACATATGCCTTAGAATCCATATATCATCTCTGCATACAGGTACAATTTCGGTTTTTCACCTCCCTTTATCTTTATCTCACTAATGCCCTCTTTTGGCATGATTCCACCTAACCAGTGTCGAGTTCTGGGTTGTGTGAATTGCTGAAATGAACATCCTTTTTCTTGAGTCCCAATTTTGACGGAAGATTCACTCACTTCCTTTAATTTGTTTTAATATTGTGTACTGGGTTTGTCTACTACATAGATTTCATAATATTTTACATGTTGAAGTACGTGTCTAATTTCTACATATACATTTTGAATCAATAGGTTTTGTAGTAATGTTTTATTATTTTATCAGGTTTGGCTGTTTCGCCTGCTGCATCGTGGCTCCAGGTGTATCTCTTGATGCATGGTGCCTACGAAGGTCAGGAAGAATGTGTCAGATCATGAAATTAGAGCTAAATGGTTGTGAACTGCAAGTCAGTTTTGGGAACTGAACTCAGGTTCTGTGCAGAAAGAGCAGCCAGTGCTCTTAAAAGGCTGAGCCATTGCTCCGCAACCCATGTATATAGCTATTTAAACACGCATGGCAGTGTTCGAATTGTATCAAAGGCTCTTTCTGAGATGATGTCGCATGATGCCTTTTCATTTTATTCTATTTATGTACTGTATTGGCCTTATAGTGATATTTGCATTGTGTTTAAAATATCCTGGGTCGCTCAGTGAAACAATTTGGTCACTGTGTATAATCACTTTAATGCCCTGCTTTTAAAAATAAGTTCCTCTAGACAAGCATAATGGTACCTATCCTATAACCCCAGCTGAGAATTGGGATACAGGATGTCGTAATAGATCACTACTTGAGTCAAACTCAGCTTACAGGTTATCAATCAAACCAACAGCTCTGCTCTGTCTCACGCGATGATAGTTTCTTTTGCAAACTGTGGTGTATACTATTTTAATAGAACTGTCGAAGCATTTTTCTAATTTTGAAGAAACTCCAAATTTATTTTGACCTGGATGTAATACACACAGATATTTAGAGTATCATGTAAAGAATTATTTGAGCAGAATTTCTAGTTTCTTTTGGAAACTCAGCTCACTCAAATGATGGTTTGCCGGGCCTACAGGTGAAAAGAGTGTTTTTGTTGAGCAGACACCTGGGAGAACTGTTTTGCCAGAAGAGAGCAGACTGGTGAAAGGATGTTTTGCCATAGCAAAACATGTGAAAGGACAACGTGAGGAAGGAGTATATATGATCCCGCAGGACAGTGGGAGACCAGTTCTGACCATTGGTTTGGTTTTTCTCTGCGCTCGCTATTCTTTGCTAACAGCATGAATGGCCTGTGGTTTGCCTTACATAGAGTTGTGCTTGAGCCTCACAGTGCTGAGAGCATGCGGCTGCCATAGGAAAGAAACTGCACTCTGCTCTCAAGGCGGCAGAGGCAGCTTGCCCTTCCTTCCAGGTGGCCCCCACCCACAGGCTGGCTGGGTGAGCCTGATGGTTTCCTCAGAGTGAACCAAGCTGCTTGGTGTCTGCCTGCCAGAGGACTCGTGTGCAGCTGCTGGATCATATGTTGAGGTAGCTGGATGAAGGACTGAACTGCCTGCCCAGAGCGTCAAGCTCACCCACAAGACCTGTCGGTGATAGACAGGTCCCACTCTCCCCCATACCTAGTGCACACTTCCACTATCTCTGCTGGGTAGTAATAGGAGCGGAGGAAGACTGAAACCCTCATGAAAAGTAGAAGTTGCAAAAATTAATGCCAACAGTTATTGGTGTAGCTCTGCCTCTAAAATATTTTATCCTACTAAAATACTTTTATAATTTTATGAAAAGATGTTAGTGATAGTACCTCAGTGGTAGAAATTAACATGATCGTGGCTTTAAAATCCATGGAATTCGTCAGCATCTCAAACATAACTCATCAACTAATATCTTAATGTCCCATATTTTGGCACTAAATTTTGTTCTGCATGTGTTTATGTAATTAACTAATGGATACTACATAGAAGCTATAAGTTGAAGGCTAAATTTGCCACATACCTGTAGATTGTCTGACTCAACCCAAAACATTTGATCGGAAGTCTGCTGTATTCTTTTCATTTAATGAGCGAAAGTCAGTTGTTGTGCTGTGCACTGATTTTATTCCAGTGGCATAAATAAGTTTTACAACAACGTATCTCCGGAGCTGGGGACCAGACCTTGAGGGCCCTGCGCTTGCTAGACAGGGCGTATCACCACTGAGCTTTCAAACTCAGCATAAATTTGATCTTGACAGGATGACTACATACAAAATTCAAAACTCTACCATAAACCAACTAGCTAGTATTCTTCTTTATTTTAACTGTCATCTTTATCTCTAGTTTATCATTGTAGAACATTTCCTCTCCTACTTTTCTCCTCCTTCTCCTCCTTTTCTCCCATAGTTTGCTAGCCTAATTTCTTTTTCCTGATACTTTTCTTATTGTATTTGTCTGGTTTTGTGGAGCTGACTGAGCCCAGGGGCCTCTGCACTTGCTAAGTACGCGCCGCCTGCACTGTGTACCAACCCCCAACCCCTCAGGTATTTGTATAATTGGAAAATTTTATTTACATTTCCATCCGTATCCCCTCTCTCTTCTTCTGAGAGGGTGTTCCCCCACTCCACCTACCTCTCACCTCCCTGCTCCTGACATTCTCTTACACTGTCTCAGCCTTTGGCAGGACCTAAAGCTGCGCCTCCCATTGTATGCGCCCAACAGGCGTATCCTCTGCTATGTAGGCAACTAGAGTCATGGATCTGTCCATGTGCTGCCTTTGGATGGTTGCTTGTCCCCCAGGGAGCTCTGAGTTTGGTTGGTATTGTTGTACCTGTGGGGTTGAAACCCCTTCAGCTCCTTTCAATCCATTCTCTAACCTGCTACTCAGTGGGGACACGTCACTCAGTTCAGTGTTTTGCTGTGAGCATCCACCTCTCTGTCATGCTCTGCTTGCAGGCCTAGTAGAGCTCAGAGAAAGCTCTAACATAGGCCCTGCAGCAGCATGTAACCTTCGCACTCAGAAACCTTGTCAGGAATATGGTCAGGGTTTGGGTGGCTGCCTATATATATATATGCTGGATCTCGAGTAGCAGTCTCTGGATAGCCTTTTCGTACATCTCTGGTCCAAATTTTAGTCTCGTGGCACTTTCCTCCAACAATACTTTTGTTGTTGCCCTTTCAAAGGAGGAGATAGAAAGTATCACTTTAGTCTTTCACTACTGAGTGGCATGTGGTCCTGTAGATTCTTATCTTGGTGATCCAAGCTGTGAAGCATTTCAACTCCACCAGTGAGTACACTGTGTAGATGTGTGTTTGTTTTGTTTCAAGCTTAGTTTTGTAATGATTGGGTTACCTCACTCAGGATGATATTTTCCAGTTCAACCATTTGCCTGTAATTTCCATGAGGCATGAGCTCTTGATGGGTGAAGTAGTGCACTCCATTGTGCAGGATGTACACTTTTCTGAATCCGTTTCTATGTTGAGGCATCTGGGTTCTTTCCAGCCTGGCTATTGCAAATAAGGGCTACGATGAACATAGTGGAGCACGTGTCTTTGTTATATGTTAGCATCTTGGGGTATATGCCCAAAGAGGGGAGCAAGGTTAGCTGGGTCCAGAGGTAGTACTGTGCACCTTCTGAGGCACCCAGACTGATTTCTGAGGATGGCTCAGATTGCAATCCTAATATAAATAAAATGGAGGAATATTATCTTTTCATCCTCATGTTGTGTTTCTGTTGTTCAACCCTTAATATGTTTATATAGTTTATCTGATCTTGATGTAAATTTGGTACTTGCATCTGTTCGAAAAATTGGCTCATTTCATCCAGATTTTTCCACTTTTGTTGAGTATAGGCTTTTGTGGTGACTACAGGTATTTTTAAAATTCTCAAGCTCAGCTTAGACTTCTTTTACTGATTTAATTCGTATATTTTCAGTCTCTGGTTAATCTGGCTATGGGTTTATCCATCTTCTTGATTTTCTCCCAAGAACCAGCTCCTGGTTTGCTGCTTCTTTTGTATAGTTCTTTCAGTTTCTACTGGTTGATTTCGTTTTGTGAGTTTGATGATTTCGCGCTTCTACCTCTTGGGTGAATTTCGTTTCAGTCAGATACGCAATTATAGTCTGATCTCTTCTCTAGATTTTTCTATCTCACGAGTTATCTCCTTTTTGTGATTTCTATTGCTTTTATTTCACTTGATCCTGGATGGTTTTGTTCATTTCATCTTATTTGGTTTGTGTTTTCCTGTAATCTTTAGGGATGTGTCTCTGGCTTCATGTTGCACCTGTAGTTTGTCATATATTTCTTTAAGGGAGTTATTTAGTCCTTCTTAAAAGTCCTCTGACATTACTCAGCGATTTGTAGATTTTACATCAAAAACTATGTCTCTGTAGTGTTGTGTATCCAGGGCTTGCTGTGATGGGAGAACTGGGGTTCTGATGATGCTGATGGCACTTGGTTTCTGTTGCTTTGGTTTTTGCCCCTGCCTCATGCCATCTGCTTAGCTGTGGCGTTAGATGGTCTTGCTGTCTCTGACAGTGGCTTGACCCTCCTGTAAGCTTGTGTGTCAGCACTCCTGGAGACTGGCTTTCTAACAGTGGGATCTGTGTACAGAGAACTGTGACACAGGGTCAGCTCTGGGCACAGTCGGAAAATGAAAGGATCCTGTCCCAGACTGCTCCTAGGTTCCTGTGTCCAGAGGGCTCCAGGCAGGTTCCTCTTAGGCTAGGAATGTGAGCAGAAGTGGTGGTCTCCCCTGTGCTCTCAGGATAGCCTGCACTTCTGATAATTCAGCTCTTCACAGAATCTGCATACAGAGAGCTGCACGTGGGTCATCTGTGGATGCAGACCCTATTCTAGATAGATAGTTTGAAGACTGAAGACACACGCCTCCCTAGAAGGACCCAAGTTAGACCCATTTCAAACCTTGCCACCACCTATAAATTCAACTCCAAGGAACTTGACATACATGATCTCCACTGGCATCCATACCGACCAAGTGTGCATAGATCCACACAGAGGCACGTTAAAAAAAAATAATAAAAAACTTTATAAGTTTTTCAATAGTTTTGTTTTTTCTATGTATTTTAACATAATTTTTTTATTTCTATCCAAAAAGTTGTGAACTATTATGGTTGTATTAAAACTTTTATGGACATTTTGGAAGAACCGATTATTCTACTACTTACAATATTCAATCCATACTCAATAAGATTTTATACATTTAAAAGTTTCTTTTATCAGTTTTGTAGCCCCCACAATATTTATGCAATGTTTTGCTAGATTTCCTCCAAAGTAAAATTTAGTGCATGTCTTTTGAACTGTACATAGTATTCTTAGAAGGTTTGTTTGATTGATTTTTTAAATTCACAGATTCCATTGTTAGAATATCAACATAAAATTAAATTTGATTTGGTATTATATATTGAGTTTAGGGCTTATTGTATTAGCTTTCAAAGCACTTTTGACTAATTTCTTTGTGCCTCTGCATCATCTGTGTGGCCTACCAATAGGACAGTTGCCTGTTTCCTGTATTTCTGGTTCCCTGGATGCCTTGTTTAATTAACCTACTTTCATTGTATGGATTAAACTCCATGTGCATTAAGAGGACAGACTTCAGTACTCTAGTCTTCTCTATAACCTAAGTAAGGGCTCGGCTTGTCCATGAACACAATTTTAGACCTATGTTAATGTGGTCTGGTTTTGTCCGGACCTTTTATAAGACTGCAGTTTTGTCCATTTTATTTTTATTAGATCATGCCACTTCCATTTTTCATTGAATATACGGTGAGTTATATTAATTGATTTTTTTCAGACATCTTTGGAATAAATTCTTCTTAATCATGCTCCTTTATGGATTTCTGAAAACGCATTGTACTAATATTTTGTCTATATTCCACAAAGGGTGTTCTTTGGATTTAATTTATTCTCTTCATGCCAGATTCTTGATAGGACCTAGATTATTGTCTTGACACTTACTGTTTCATCCAACATAAGCATTTAATATAAATTTTCACTTGAAAATATCAGCTATTTTTACAAATTTGATTTGCTTTATTTTAATTTTGCTCCATGTAACCTTTAAATTTTTTGTTTGCCATTTAGACTCATAAAGTTATTTAGAAGTTCATTGCTCAGAGTATCAGTGTTGAAACGATGCAGGGGAGGAGCTGCAGCTGAAACTGTTTACTCTGTACTGTTGTTAATGAAAACATTCCTGTGAAACTCGGATGCTGGATATTATATTGATATTGACACATATCAGTTACGATCCGAACATAGGAGGACATCATCACAAAAAGACTACAGATGTTCATTTCATTTTTAATTTAATTCCTTAGTACTTGAAGTATAGTTATGGATTGTTTTAAAACATTTAAATTTAATGATGCTTGTTTTCCTCAGTAGGGCTGCCTTTACTCATTTTTTTAGAGTGTTGGAAAACAACCTGTATTCTGTTATTGTTCAATGTAATCTTTAACATGTCTTGACTAGATTTTTTTGATTGGTGATGATATTTATCTATATTTTAAAATCTTTCTGTCTAGTTATTCATATAATAATTGAAATAAATAAAATAATACATTCTTAGTTCTAATGTTAAACTTTTTTCCAACATAATGTTATTATTATTTCACAATTTTATACAGTCCACCCCAATCACACTTTTAGCTTTCCATCCTTCCCGTCTACCCTCCCAGCCTTGTGCCTTCCCCCAAGAAAGCAAAAGCAAAAAAACCACTAAGTCTTGTTTGTGGGCTGATATACTCATTGGAGCAGGTCCAACTCTCGGAGATCAGACCCTTAAAGGTGAGTCCTTCTTGATGCTCAATTCCACCTGTCACACCTGACCTCTACAAGCCATTGACTGTGAGAGCTGTTCTTTGGCATCTGTTTTGTAGTTTGTAAAGGCCTCCTTCAGTGGCTTCCTATCTGGGATGACTTTTGTGGTTGTTGTTGTTGTTGTTGTTGTTGTTGTTAAGCATGTTGATGTTGTTGTTGTTGTTGTTTGGTTTGGAATAGGGATAGGTTATCTCAGTAGCCTTCAACGTTTCTTATTCCCAGTTAGGAGCCTGCGGTCATCCACACCACCATAAAAGAAGCTTTCTTGGACATAGAGATTTGAGCTACATGGATTATAGACTTCCATATGTTTTCCGGAGGCAGCTCAAATCATGACTCCAACCTAGTTTCTGGCTTACTCTTTTTCAGTGAATTTAGCTACATTAATATAGCTATATATCAATATAGGGTTATCTTGAATTTAAGGCAATGTCTAAATTCAAAGCCTAGCTGTGCTTTTCATACATAAAGGCATCTGTTGTTGACTAAGGAACATCTAAGAAGCTGGAGAACATCTATTCAGTGGCACAATGAGAGGGGTGATAAAGGAAGAACAAAGAGAAAATTGTGAAATTGTTTAATTTCTATCACAATAGTGAGGTCTTCTCTAACTTGGACCGTGTCTTATGAAGGATCTACAAATGAAAGAGCTTTTATAAATGGACTATAAAAAGTAAATAGTAAAGACAAAGAGTTAAAAAAAGAAAGAAAGAAAGAAAGAAAGAAAGGTAAAATGTGCCTGTCCCTAGAAGCATTTCAGGTGTAGCTTCTATGTCACATGGGCATCAGTAGGTGGCAGAGAAGACAGGGGCCATGTCTATCCTCTGACCTATGAACATCTGTATGATTAGTAGCCTAACATTCCCTGATGAAAGCAAGCCTAAGATGACCACAAGTCCAGTGATAGGCAGACCAGGATAGACTACCAGGACAGGGAGCAGGCCAGAGACTAAAAGAACCTCTCTCAGACTGTAGTCCAGGGCAAAATTGAGACAGACAGCCCTCACAAGGGGCCACTCAGATGGTCTGTGCAGAGCCAGCCTGATATGACCCAAAGCAGACCATGCCTGAGATGATCCCTGCCTAGTACCAAAATTCACAGGCAGGGCATAGCCCTTCTGAGACCATTCCTGGGACAACCCCCAGACACTCAGAGACCCCAAACGTGCCTCTAAGGAGAGCAAGTAAGTGGTGGAGAAATGGAAGAGAAAGAGAAAAAGAAGGATGTGGGCACAATGAAGAGATGCAGAACTAGAGACTCAAAAGTAGTGAGGAACACGGATGTAAATAGCCAACTTTTTCACCTGGGACCATGGTAGGGTTCTGGTCTATGCTGCAACGGGGGCCATGTCTGAGTCCATGGCCCTGCAGCAGCAGCAGGGGTCTAGAACCACCAAAGGCCAGATGAATGTCCCTGGTCTGAACTGCCGCATAGTGATATGTAGATTTCTGAGGGCTGTACAGAACTGACCCACTCCTTACCTGGGCTGGCCCTGGAGGCACGAGATCAGGAGAGATGACCCTGCCCCTAGCAAAGGCAGTGTTTGAGAGAGTGTCCTTCCAGTCACCCATCTCCCTCTCACCCTGTCACCCCACCCCACCCCAACCCATCCCCTGTTCCTGTTGTGGAAGTTGCAGGAAGGCCTTGGAGATACAAGTGTGGGAGATTTGGAAAGGAAGAGATATCCTCCTCCCCCTTTAACCTTCCCTATCTGCAGCAGGCAGAGACTTGGCCCTGGGGACAAGGTAGCAGGGGACCTGGCCCTGCCCCCTGGGAACTATAGCACTTGGTAGCAGCACTCTGCAGCAGCTCAGCACCAGAACACTAGAGCTGGTCCTGGATGCAGCCTATGTAAATCAGGTGCCTGAGAGCATGAGAGCAGGACAGTCAGTGGGCTGAGCAGCTCAGATCCCTCTCCGATCCAGATCCAGGGCTTTGGATTTGCCCACCCTAACATCTACCCCATCCCCATCAATAAACTACTGAAGTGAATGAAGGGGCTGGTCCTACAGATCCAAAATTAGAAGATCTCCATGACACAGGGCAATAATGGGATATCTGAGGGGAGTCCGAGGGAGGTTCCAGTATTGGTAGAGCAGCAGAAGCCAACAGGTTATTGCAATGAGCATCTGCAAGCAAAGAGGGGCGGACAGAAGCATATGCCATGGCACACACTGTGACACACTACAGCTTATACAGCGAGGGTTTCTTTCTTCTCTGTTTTTTGGGGGGTGGAATTGAGAGGGTAGAGGATGGCTATGAGGGGAAGGGGAGAGGCATGGGATTCGGGTGCATGATGTGAAATTCACAAAGAAGCAATAAACAATTCTTTTAAAAGAGAGAAGAAATTGAAAACTAAAATGCAAAATTGACTTCAGAGGTGATATTCAGTTCTTGCAGGAGAAAAGCCACGCAGACGCAGAACACTCCCGGTTGCAGTCTGACAGGGGCAAGTTATGAGAAGATAACAGTGAACTCATTTGGCAGTGAATGCACTACCACAACTCCATTGTTCAGCTGAGCCAGCCTGGAAATTCATGCAAAGCACAGGGTTGGTATTCACGGTTTTATTCTGAAGCTTTTCTTTACTGAGTTGTTGATAAATTTTAAATAAACGGAAACATGAGCCTTTCTAAAGTCACCATGGACCCACCCTCTACTGAGTGCAGATTTGGACCCCCTTTGCCAAGCAATTTCACACTGGATTCTGGTCAAAGTTTCTTTCCTGGCTTTTTATTTAATTTGCATATTACTTTGCATATCTTCTATAGGGGTGCTTAACATTGCCTAAAAGGCCACCAAACTGTTTCAAGCATCTTATTAAAGCTATGCGATGTGTGATTTCCAGTCGAGAAAAATTGATAAGAAAAAGGCATGTGCCTCAGCAGATGAGGAGGGGAAGGTGTCATTATAGAGAGATTCGGAATTTGTGCCAGTATTTATTATGAGGTCAGGCCAAAATACATGACTACTTCTCTTTCCCATCATCAATACCTAGTCCTGAAAACACCAGAAACTAAAATCTTGCCTTGTCCAGATTTACAATAACTAAATTTAGATTTAGAACTAAAAGGAACACTAGAGCATGGGGATGCATGCCTGTAATCTTCATATTCAGTGAAGTAGGAGTATTCGAAATTTAAGGTCACCTCAGGTACATGACAAGCTCCAACTCAGGTTACATGAGGCCTGTAAATAATAATAATAATAATAATAATGCCTAAAATACTTTTTCTTTTCCATAAGTAAATTAGCTCTTTGTCATTTTACTCTCAAAATGCAACTCAGTAAAAGTAGCACATCTTATTGTCTAGAGTAAGGAACTGTAATGTGTGTTTTGTTTTGTTTTGTTTTGTTTGTTGGTTTGTTGTTTTTGGTTAGTGAGTTGTGGTGGTGGTTGGTTCGTTGTTGGTTAGTTGTTGCTGTTGTTGATTAGTTGTTGTTGTTGTTGGTGGTGGTGGTGGTGGTAGTGGTAGTGGTTAGTTTGTTGTCACTCTGTAGCACTGCTCCTCCACAAATTCACTATGCAGCCAAGTCTGACCACAAGCTCATGACAATCCTCCTGCCTCTGCCTTCCAGTGCTAGAATTATAGCCATATGCCATGAAAACTGCTTCAGAATGTTATTTTAACTAGGAAGGAGGAAATTTAACTTAGCAGAAGAAAATCTGCACTAATCGAAACTATAGGACAATGTAACAAATAACTACAGGAGAATGGACACTACCCATAATACAGTGAGTATTAGGCAGCCACTGACTTCCATTTTGATATCTGCAAATGGTACAAGCTCAAGAGCAAGCCGGGATGCTCATCAACAGATGAAGGGTAAAATCTCAGTGTAGCACTGTTCACGTTAGCTTGAGTTTTGGAACAACCTAAATATTCATTAATAGGGGGATAATTTAAGAAACTATAGTATGTCTGCATGTCATGCTAGAGTAAAGACATAAGCAATGTTGTCCCGTTTTTGTGGTTCTGGAGATCAAATCCAATTGAATCATACATGGAATGTAAGCAGTCTATCATTTAACTGTCTCTCCAGGCTGGATAAACAAGATTTTTATGGACCAATATGAAATAGATTTTGATATGTTTCACTATAATATTATACTATTTATTTAAAATTATAAAAGGTATATGCATCTAGAAATATATATGCATGTAATACCTGCTTGAATATTTTTATAAAGGACCAGTTTTGGTTTTCTCTATGGAGGAGGATCAGATGGCTGGGACACTATGCTTTAAGGGAAACTGCTACAGCCTAAGGTTTTTATATTTCAGGCTTTGTAAATGATTATTCATTAAACACTTTATCAAATCTTTTAGAAATAGCCACTACATTACTAGCATGCTAAAATGTTATAAACATTGGTGTTGTATCCCATTATTAATCACTAATTTGTAACTGAATACATAACGTGTCATACTTTTATAAGACCAATTAATTCTTCATGAAAAAAGCATAATCATATTCTATTCCTCAGATGAGCCCCTACCAGTGACGTTTGCTCAGCAGACCTGAGTTTATCTCTGAGGAAGTAGGTCAATAAAGATATGATGAGACATGCAGAACAGGGACATAAGGAAGAACATACATAAGGCAAAATGCAATCTGTCTATTTTTAAGTAATATTTTCTGGAATTTTCTCCGTTGGATAAAGCACAGAAAGGTCAAGCTAAGCAGTTTTTCAAGCTACAGGCTAGAGGATAAATTAAACACACTGATTTATATAATCTCATGCAGCCTGGTCTGGTCAGGTTCAGTAACTAAAGATACAAAATCTAGGAGAGCACCATTGTTTCATAGAAGGACCTTCTCAACCCATTGCCTTTCTTCCCTCCATCAACAGAAAGGAGAGGAAGGAAGAACATGTGAGGAGGATTGGTAAGAAGAAAAGGCAGGGGAAAATATAATTAAATTACAGTTTCAAAACCAGCCACTGAGGTGTGAACAAAGTTAGCTTACTTTTAGATATTTGATTATATTATTCCCAAGCACTAGGCATACTAAAGAGAGGCATCAACCTGTGTGTATCAAAAACTTAAGGAATTTGGGGAAATCTCTGACCTAATGGTTTTTATTATTCAAGACGACTAATATCTAAGGGTACTTAACTTCTTAAAACAACAGTTCCTTAAGTTGAGAAATAAAGAAGATACCATGCCTAGGGGAAGGCAGCATGTAGTAATTAAGATGATAAATATACTTACATGGCAAAACTAAGTTTATTTTCTATATGTATTTTTATCTAGCGCTAACTAGTCCCTCTTCCATTAGAATTTGTGTGGAACGGGAGGTTGAAGTCAATGTACTTTAAGCTTTAATAGTGCAGTTACTGGCAATTGTACCTAAGTCTAAGAGAAGGTATCTCAGCTTCTGGTAGTTACTGCTGTTTATGAACATAGCAAGCCAGAGTGGATCAATAAGACTACAATGGTAAAGGAGAGAGAGTTTAAAGCATGATATTTATTGATTATTCATTTAAATAACTTCAGTTGACATAATTGTGAACTTCATTAATTTTTAGTTCTTCAATAAACATGAATTCAAGGAATTCCCCCCAAAACTGTATAAGTCCAAAAAGGAAGTATCAACTAGAAAACAGCACAAGTGGCAAACCAACATGTTAGGCAAGAATCCACTAAAACTTGAAGTTCTTCAGCCTGAGAACGTTTTGTTTTCTAAGTAAGAGGTGCCCAGAGCCATGTTGAGTCACATGATGTCACTAGCATGGTGGGAATCTTTAACAATAGAAACAGAGGCAGAGGCTGGCAGGCTCAGGTCCCCTACTGTGAAAAGTGTAGGCTGCTCTTGATACAGAGGCTAAAATAGAAGCTGCCTGCTTCCTTGGCTATTGATGTAGATTTGAGGCTGGTTTATTTGCTTTTGGTACTTATATACCAGAGTTTGTCTGAATCATGAGAAATTTTACCCACAATTCAGAACCAGGTAGAAATAAATAAAAGCCTGTAACACCAGGCAGAGTGAATACAGACATATATTATATACGTTATTAATAAATAAAGTCTGATGCTTCAGCTAGATAGCGTAATAGATAGATAGTAATATTTTGGTCTACTGGATACTCGGATTCTCTTAACGTGGGCTCCATGAAAATTTCTGGTTTGACAAGTTGCCTGCTTCTTAATGACAGGTATTAATGGAAATGGGATTAAATTTATTTTTATACTTAGAAGGAGAGAGTACAGAGTTTATCCAAATCACGTGGGGATTTTCACTCACAGTTCAGGACTTAGGGAAAATTAGTCACTGACTCCAAGTGCAGAGTGGTGATATTTTCCAGTTATAAAGTTATTATAAAATAAAAGTCTGTACACCAAGTAGAGTGAATTCAGACATATATTATAGAAGTTATTAATAAATAAAAGTCTGATGCCAGGCAGAAAGCTTAACAGAGCTAATATTTTGAGCTAATATCTTAGTTGACAGATTGCTTACTTCTTCTTGGTAATGATAGTAGTATTAATAAAAATGTGATTAAATTGTTTTATCAATTAAGCCACTAATGCCACATGGCTCGACAATGCTGGCTAGTGAGGGTTTGTGGTTAGTTTTGATATTTACCACAGCAGGAGGCTCATATTCTCTTAAGGTGGGCTCCTTGGGAATTTTGGGTCAATTTTCTGACATGACAGATTAGAAAAGCCTAAACAGACTAATACAATATTGTTTAGCTTACTTCTTTTGTAAAATTGTTTTAATTTTCATAAATAATTTTTATGAAATAATTTTTATGAATAATTTTTCATAAATAATAATTGTTTTAATTTTCATAAATGACTGAATAGCCATAATCTCATTTGGTAGAAATCCTTATATTTGTTACTAAGCTAAAGTTATAATCTTTTACGTTGGTACAGAATTTATTTAATACAAGTTTAGATTTTCTTTGATATAAATTTCTTATTGATTTTAAATTAATATTGTTATTGTTATTCTCACATATAGGCATCCCATATGTGCCTATCAACACATTTAAGTATACAAGGTTTATATCCAGTTCTTTATTGCTATTAAAAAACTAATCTGAGATGATTAAACATGTGAGTTAAGGACCAGATAGCAAATTCGTGGCTCTAAGTTTATTGTTAGAATGCTTTCAAGATAATTTATTAAGACAATTAACAGACAAAAATCCAGATTACTTACATAGTTAGATGGCTTTCAGAAACATCAGAAATCCACAAAATATGACATTTAGTGTCATTTATCTTCTGTTGAGACGTGTCTGCTCCTAACAGCTCCCCTTTGATGGATTCAAAGAGGAAATTGAACATCTCCACCTCCAGGTGAGGTGATGTATTGTGGCAAGACAGGTCGCTAGGCAAGAATTGCCTCTATTCATCTACAGACTAAATACTGCCCAGAAAAGGACACATTACAGAATAGTTGATTGATAATTTCTGCTGGCCAGAATGATCAGCCCTTCAAATTCTGTGTTTCAAAGTCTGTCAGATGATCCTGGCCAGAAAGGCTGAAGACTTCTCTCCGTGTTGCGGCAGGGGACTGTGCAAGTAGACAATTGTCTCCACAGCCTCTCAGTTCTAGAAGAAGCCCTGTTGGAAGCTTCCTATATTTACTGAATATAATCCGGTCATTCTCAGATTTCTGACAGGGATTTCCTGACGGGGATGAAGACTCATTATGGTCTCGTAGCCTACCCAGGCTGTTTAACTTAAAAAATACATGTTTAATTAGATAGTTATCAGATAGTATACAATAGCCAGGATATAACATTAGTTTAAGCCTTTCTTAAGCTGGAATAGATAACTAAATGTTCTGTTTAACTGATAAATGTTGGACTGGGTGTTAGGTGTATTTTATACTTTTAAATTACAAAATGATAATAATTGTGCTCAACTTATGTTTTGAGAGAAAAGTTTTTTTAATTAAATAGAAAGGGTGAAGTGGGTTGATGCCATTATACAGGTGAAAGGCAGACAAGATAAAAGCAAGCCTGTCATTAGATAAAGAGAAGAAAGAGAAGAGGGAATGAGATCTTCAGAAGGGAGAGAGAGGGGGAGAGGGGACCAAGGAGAAAAGGCTGGGAGAACATGGCAGCAGATGTTAAAGTCTTCTCTGCACATAGATAGAGAGTTATTATGACTATTTTTAGGGATGAGTATATATATATATATATATATATATATATATATATATATATATATATATATGATTTTGGCAAATTATATCATATCAATTGGATCAGAGGTCATCTGATCCGTTGTTTGTTCTTTCATGTGGCGACTTGAGTCCACAGTAAGAGAGCCATGAGACAGGCTGTCTCTGTATGGAACTGGCATGGCAGTGACCTGCCAAAGGAGCTGTGAGTAAGGGCGAGGCGGCGGCTGGCAGGGTGCCATGCTGGAATGGCTCACAAACCGCTGGGTTAGAGAGTACTTGGGGGCAGCGTGGAGTCACTGAGATAATTTAGCGCTAGCTCCAATGGCCTGCGGGAGCCGGAACTAGAGAGAGAGCTTTTACCAGGGTATGCACGGGAACCGTTCTGCAGTTTTTCCTATTTTAGGGAAATACACCTTGCTTTAGGCAAATTTGTTATAAATGGTTTGCTAAAACAAGGAGGGTGGAAAATGAAGGAAGAAAGGGAGGAAGAAAGGAAGGAAGAAAATGGACACACATAAAAAATGTGAAAAATAAAGCATCTTTAGTTCATCATAAGAGAAAACCCCATGCTTTTCAAACATCAAACAATACAGATACAAAGCACTGTGATTCCAGAAACATTTTGCTCACAAATAATACCTAATTTCAAATTCCTTCTATGCAGCATAACAGTGTAGAATAAAAGCTATTTTGGGATCTATAAGCAAAAGAATACATTGGAAATGCAGCTTCCCAAGGGCAGGATTAACGGCTGAAGATGAATGCGGCTCCCGTACCATTGGTCATGGCTTAAGGTGAAGATGGGGCTTCAGTTGTGATACACTGGGTGGCTTTTCATGGTTCAGGAAGAGGATGGAGGCCAGACAAATGAAGCTAGTAAACGGGTAGACGGGTAGGAAACAAAATTATTTAGTTTGGGAAATTTGAATTAATATTATAGCTTATCAGAAATACAAATCATCAGTCGAAAACGTTGGAATGAAATGACAACTTGAGCCGGTTGGATTAGATAAAATTTTGAGATGATCCTAAGATGTGTCTAACCAGAGTCAGATTCCGGGAGATTCGATGAGGACATACATAGTCTGTGAAATGCAACGATACATGACTTGATTTGTATGTTAGTGTCTTAGAGTTGTATCATCACGGTATGGTTAACCTTTCAACATGGCTTTTTAATACAATGCAGACACACCGTAAGCCCAAGGTGGATGAAGCTGGAGCCATCATAACATGGCATTTTCTTCTACAGTAAAACGTGGTTTTGATATTATATAACTTGTTTAATCTGTGATCTTAGTTTTCATTGCTGTTGTAATTATTATTATTTGATATTATAAGACAATTACATTTCTCCCCTTTCCCTTCCTTTGCAGCCCTTTCCACACACTCCCTTCTCTCTCAAATTCATGTTCTCCTCTCTTTAGTTGTTATACACACACACACACACACACACACACACACACACACACACACACATATATATATATATACCTTTTCCTACATACATAAGTACAACCTGCTTAGTCCATATAACGACAACTCTATGTATACAGATTCAAGACTGACCATGTTTAATAAGAATCGATTGATGGGCTCTTTCCAGAGATCATTTCTTCTGCTATTCCCAAGGCCCAGTTGCTTATAGTTCTTTGCCTTTGGCTGAGACCCACAAGCCTCCCTGTTCCATTTTTAACAGATCCACTGCTGTCCTCATCCTTGCTCAGGTCTTGCTTAGGCAACTATATTAATGATACTTCATGTGCATGGCCTCTCATGTTTCTAGGAGACGCAATCTTAACAACAAACCACTTAATCCTCTGGCTCTTGAAATCTCTCTGTTCTCTCTCCTGCCCTAATGGCTGTGCATTCGCAGTGGGAGTTATGCTGTACAGGCATCTGGGGGCATGGGCTCCATACCTCCACATTTTGTGTGGTTCTATGTTTCTCTAAATACTCTCCATCTTTTGCAAAGAGATGTATCTTTGACAAAGGGTGAGAACTACCCTTGTCTGTGGATACAAGGTTTAATATTAACAGTGTAGCTAGGAATTAGGCTGCCTTACTAAAGTGGCTTTTATAGGTCTCCAGGATCCATGGAGTTTGCAGTAAAAGACTTTAAAAAGCAGAAGCAAAATCTGGAATAACAGAAAGTGTGACGCAATGCATACGTAACCTAGCAATGCTCTTTTATCATCACTGTCAAGTATAATGTACTACTGGTAAATGTGTGCTCCGTAGATCTGTGTGATCAGAAGTATGGTGAGTGTGTTTGTGTCAGTATCACTGCAAATGTGTGAGCACAGTGTTGTACAAGGCCATTAGGGTGACTGCAGTGTCCCTAGGCCATCATCTTCAGCTGCATTGTGGGTCCACTGCCACAACCCCAATCCAACATTGCCTGAAAATTTTTATATGGTGTATGCCTGTAGCTTCTATTCATTGCCCTGTAATTTGGGGAAACATACCAACAATTCTCAGCACACAGTGGTTCCATTTATGATGTTTTGTTTCTACCACGGTGGATATTTATTTCTGGGCTACCGATGTGTGCTATGCTACTGTCCTGTAATGCTGGGGATAAGCTCAGGCCACAGCTCCGAGTCAGCCATACTGTCAGGAGGGCAAACACTCGGTATTCTACTGCGTGCTACTATGCTCTGCTATAGTGTTCAATAGGTCAGACACATTACATACTTTTCCACCTTATTAATGCTTTCAAAGTGCAATGGGTTCATCAAGCACAATCCCATTTTAAGCCTAAAAAAATTGTTTTCTCTTAGTTAAAATTATTTATTACGTGCATTCACGTTCTTCATTCCTGTTCCGAAACTGAATTGTGTTTTCATACAAAAGTCTGCTCGTAAGCCAATATATCAAAGTTTATAAATTGGATTTTTAGCTAAGGAAATGGATAATATATGTCGAAGGGAAGAACAAAGAAATGAAAGAAATAGCAAAAGGACAAAGAAATGAGAAAACTCAGCATGGTTCTTTTTTAAAATAATCCATAGTGACTACTAAAGATAAAACCAAAACATTTGCTCCACTGAATGCTTTCCTTTCTCTTCTACCCCACTGCCACCTCTCATCTAAGGAGACCACACAGCTCAGCCAGGAGTACCGCTGAGTATCTCCTTATGAATTTCCATAACCCCGGCAGCAAAGGAACATAATCAAGGTAGAAGGTAAAGTCACGAAATACCAAACAGAGCCGGTAGATAGCCCTCCGGTTTCACGTGTTGTCAAAGTTAATTTTGACAACACGTACACTACAAAACTTTTTTAAAAAGACTGAAAAGGGGAGAGAATAGATAGATCAGTTGATCTATAAATCACAAAAAAATATAGATTAAAATCTAAATCTCTCCGTTTACCACCTTTCGAGCATGCCTCCTGTTGCAGTAAGTACACACAGCACGTCAAACGGAAGTGTATCTTTCACTGGGATGGTGGGTAAATGAAGCGAGGAAGAATAAGAGGCAGGGACGGAGGCAGAACAGAAAGAGTAATGAGGAGGATAAGATCCAGCTGCTCCCACTGAGGGGGACGAGGCAGCTCCTGTAGAGAAAGAAGACGCAGCAGTGAGCACAGGAGTCCCGGCATACAGAGGAAAAGTTTCTCAGCGTACACGGTGACATGCAGGATTTCACAGAGAGGAACCCTCTCTGTCTGAGTAAGATGTAGATCGGAACCCATGACACCGTCTCCCCACTCCAAGGACAGAAGCTAGATGCGCATAACACAGAATATCCATCATTTCAAGGATTTTCTGGAACTCCGTAACTTCATTCTTTCACCAATGAGTGTTACCCATCTTCTGTTACTGCTGTCTCTGTGTTAATTATACACCAAACATGGATTTGCAATATCTAAACTTTTAGGTAAAAGAGTGTCTAATAAACTGTAGTCATCTGAGAGAACTGAATGGAACTATTTCACCAATTATTTCTAAACTCCTGGAACTGCATCTTACATTTCAATTTACTGCACTTGATCAGCCTGATTGCACAATGGCCCTCCTTGTATGATGATGCCCTGTCATTTCCTGTTTCAATATATGGAGTTATGTATGGGACTATATGGAGCTAGTTTGAAATAACTATGATTAATGAACTGCTAGCATTTCTAAATATTACAGTAATATTTCCAAATAGGTTTGCCTTTGACCACTAAGACTGAATAGCCTGGTCCCATACCAAGAACGAAGCAAAGCTATTACATAAATCCCTTCATGTTGATTTTGATTTTTTTTTGCACAGAAACGGAAATAAGATTTATTATATATGAATGAAATTATCAACATAAGAGAAACACACAAGTAGTTACAATTTCTACATACCACTTTTAATTATGTAGCACGGTTTAATATTGGGTTTACTCCCACTGAATGAGGAAAACGATGTAAACAAGTTACCTCATAATCTCCATGGCAATGACGGTGACTTGAAAATCTCCATTGCATCTACTAACAATAAGTCACACATCTGCTAATAATAACACTTCTGAAATAGGTTTTGGAATTCACAAAATGAAATTTAAATTTAGCCCATCGAGATCTTAGTTTTAATGACAGGCACTTGTACATGACTGTGGATATACATTTTTACAATCTTATCCCTAAAAGTTCTTTAAATATTATTTTATTACAGTACAAAATAATTTTGCTCTAGTTATAGGTATGAATACTTGGAGCAAAGGATATTATAGAATGCACAAAACCCTGGTTCAACCTTCAGCACTAAAATACAAACAAATAACAGGAAGTAAATTTTCGTTCAGTAATGACACTCACATGTGTATCCAGGAAATAGAACATGAATAAAGGCTTAAAAGCTTGCATTTTGGGTTATATAGTGACAAATACTGGACAGTTAATGCTAAAGACAACTTAATATGCGAACTAAATACAAATGAAAACTTGTATTGTGTCTAACACTTGTTATTTAAAATTATTAGAACAATTTTATCCTGCATATAGATGCATCCATTATTCATCGTTACTCCAGTGTTCCACTCCGGTCTATAAATTTGTATTTGTTTTCCTGCCAATGAACATTTTAAAGCAAGTAGGTATAGAGCAAACTGAAGTATGTATCGTTTGCACTGACCACCAGGAGAGCAGTCTTTGGAAAACCCATAATAAGATGGATTTCTATGATTTTTAATGAGTAAAATAATATTAAGTAAAGATCAGTTTATATGATGTGCATGTGGATAGAGTATGAGTGTGGTGCCTTCAGAGGCCAGGAACGGTGTCTGATCTCTTAGAAATGAAGTTACTGATCGTTGTGAGTCAGCTGCCATGGGTTCTGAGAACTGAACTGAAATTCTTTATAAGAATTCCCATGCTTACATTCTGATTCGTCTCCCCAATGCCATGCAGAACTCAAGTTCACAAACACTAGCATTACTCCTTTTGTGTACTTGTGTATACTTAGCGTCTAATCATGTGGGCGCCGGTGAACACATATATGTAGCTATGTGCATGGAGAGGTCATAGGTCAACATTTGGCTTCTCCTCTACTGCTTTCTGTCTTACTTTTTGAAATGGAATCTCTTGCTTAATCTGCTGCTCACCCAGTGTGCATGTCTAACTGGCCAGGGGCTCCAGGGACTTCCTGTCTTCATGCTCCCGGTGCTAGGATGAGTGTAGGTGCAAATCGGCACACCCTGCCTTTGCTTGGCTGCATGAATTCAAGGTCAAACTCATGCTTGCATGCCCAGCACTTTGCTTATAGAACAATTTCCCCTGTCCCTAGTTTTCAGCTTACATTTTTTCTTCTTTTCCCCAAAGATAGACAATGTCTATTTTAAAATAAATTATCATTTAGGGTCCAATGAATAAAAATGTAAAAATTCTGAGGTCAAAATAAAATGTTGAAGTTTAAAATTTTATAAATGCAAAGAATAAGTTTAGACTCTCACCTTTTTACATCTTCAATGATGGGTCATGAATCGCAGCTGAGGCACTCTCAATGCCAGTGAACGTTTTGATCTTCACATAGATAATACTGTGGGTCATAACCATTCCATTTTCATGGGGTGAGGTGCAGCCCAATTCCGAGAAACAGAAACTTCAGTTTTATGGTAAACAGAAATATAATTGAACTAGAATATTATTAAAATGGCTCCTGATTACAAAATGAAGTTAGTCTGATTTCTCCCTAGTACTTATGTTCAATAATGTTCCAGGCACAAAAGAAGTGTCAAAAATCTAATTGTCTAAATACACGAAGTTGTCACTCCAGCTAAGGGAATCCAATCACAAGTCAATGTGCTTTAAATGTCTAACCAGTCAAATGAAATACACTTTGGAAGAAATCAAAGGAAACTAGCCTAAATGTCCACTACTGGGGGTTTGCTGAAAAGATTACTGTGGTCAATCCAGAAGAACACGAAATGTACCTGGAGTATGGGGAGAAACTATACAACAGAGATAACATAAAAACATTACTGGCACTGGTGACAGAAAAGTCGACAGTGTCACTTCAATACAACCTACTAGGTGCTGGGGCATACACCTATTATCTCAGACCTCAGGCACTGAGCCTGGAGGACCCGGATATCAAGACTAGTGTGGGCTACATGACAAGACTTTATCTCTAGAAATCAAGTATTAAAAACTTGAGGTTGTCCAGTCAGAATAAAAGCTGGAGCGTGGTGTTTCAAAGATACTTTGCCATTTCCTGTCGAGTCTTCACAGTCTTCACAGCCTTAACAGCCACAGAAACCTGTGTGGCTCAATGTCAAGTTTCCTAAAATACTAAGTCAGACATCCCTCATCTAATGGTGAAAGGACAATGAATAAAAGGGTGTGGCAGACAGGACAACTGGATTTTGATTTGCAAACTACCTGGATAAGAAATCTGGATTTAACAAAGTTCTCTACTTCCGGGCTCCAGGTTTCTCTGAGAACTGTTTGCTATGTTAGTACATGAATATGTTTCCCTAAATGGATTAGCAGAGCTGAAGTTCTGAGATATTGTGAAATAGCCATTTAAACTGAGTGACTGGATAATAATGAATGGACAGAGAGAAACGAAGGTTTCATATCATTTCTTTCTAGTACTCAAAAATACTATGTGCACCGGTGAAGTCATGAATACCTTTAGTCCTAGCATTCAAAAGGCAAAAGAAGGAGAAACTGAATCTGAAACAGCAAGTTTCAAGCCAACCAGAGACACATGGTGAAACTATATCAAAAAACAAAGAAAAAAATAAAAAAACCTTGTCTGTGAAAATTATGTTTTGAAAAATATTAATTATCCACATTATATGCATTCTTATTCTGCTACATTAATTCTGAAGATACTCCCTTTATAGTTCTAGACAATTCTTAAGGTAACTACTTTTATTCTTTCTCACTGTTAGAGAAAAAAAGAGAATGTAAATAAAACAGGAAAAAAAATCCTATTATATAATGGCCTGTACAGGGAACGAACCTGTGACCTTGAGGCTATTAGCACCACACTCCATCCTGAGTGAAGTAACTCAGACCCCAAAGGACATGCATGGTATGTTCTCACTGATAAGTAGATATTAGCCAAAAAAAAAAAAAAGCAAAAACAAAAATAAAATAACAGAATTACAGAAAACCCAAGACACAGTCCACAGAACTCAAAAAGGTCGACAAGCTGAAGGCCCGAGTGAGGATGCCACAGTTCCACCTGGGACGGATAGGGGAGGAAAAGGGGTTGGGGGAGAGGGGAACATGATCTGGTATTGGGTGGGGAAAAACGACTGAAGCCCTGAGAGCCAGCAGAAAGAATGGAAACAGAGGACATCAGTAGGAAGAGGTTGGGAGGACCCTCCAGAATATACCAGAGTCCTGGGGCGTGAGAGACTCTCAGGACTCAAAGGAGGGAACCCTAGATGAAATGACTTACAGTGGGGAGAGGAAACGTATTGAACCCACCTCCAGCAGAAAGACAGGACATCAGGTGAGGGATGAGGTTGTTATCCTACAGTTAGAGCTCTGACCCATAATTGTTCCTGTGTGAAAGAACTGCAGGGATGGAAATGGAGAAGAGCCTGAGGAAAAGAAGGTCCAGCGATAGCCCAAAGTGGGATCCAGCTCAAGGGAAGGCCCAAGACCCGACACCATTACTGAGGCTATGGGGCACTCACAAAAAGGGACCTATCAGAGCCCTCCAAAAGACCCAACAAGCAGCTGAAAGAGTCAGATGCAGATATGTGCACCCAACCAATGAATAGAAGCGTTGACCCCTCTGGTTGAATTAGGGAAAAGCTGGAAGAAACTGAGGAGAAGGGCAACCCTGTTGGAGGAGCAGCAGTCTCAATTAACCTGGACCCCCAAGACCTCTCAGACACTGCATCACCAACCAGGCAGCATACAGCAGCTGAGATGAGGCCTCCGACACACACACAACAGAGGACTCCTGGGTCTGGGTTCAGTCAGAGAAGATGCACCTAACCCTCAAGAGACTGGAGACCCCAGGAAGTTTAGAGTTCTGGTGGGGTGGATGGGGTAGGGACATCCTTATGGAGACTGGGGATGGGAGGTGGGGAGAAGGTATGGGATGTGGGACAGTCGGTGGGGAGGGACTGAGAGGAGAATAAAATCTGGAGTGTAAAAATAAAATAAACAAACAAATAAATAAATAAAAATAAATGAATGAAAAAAATCCCATTAGCTCATAAAATCAAGAGAGACAGTTAATTTATTTTCTCTGATCCCTGAAAGATTGTCTCCTATCACAAATGTTATACAATGTACACTGTATTCATTGCAAGAATACAGATTTCCAATTACATCTGCATTCTAACATTGAATAAAATCTATTTCTTGGGTCAGGACTCTGTATGTGGCTTTACAAAACTATAGCTGCTTGGATTAGAATATATTGTTTAATAAAAATTCCCTAAAACTTGGTCATTTTGGTCTGAGCAGTTGGTCAGGTTGACGTTTCAGTTGAGAGAATAATTCTTAGGAGTTTTGCTGTGTTCCATTCTAGACATTGACACAGTCATCCAAATAGATAGATCCTCAGGTCAGCTCCCACGAAGAAAAACAACCCACTCAAGGCAGTGCCTCAAACTATGAGGAACCAAGGCGATTTTACTTTTGTTGACCTTTGCTCCAGGTCATTGTAATTTAATGCGTAGTAATCCTATTTAAAAATATGTTGCAAGCAGCACAGAGCCTGCTGGGAGAAAGTGGCTATGCATGAACGGATCAATATGCACTGTGCGCTTTCAACCATTCAACAATCGATTCACCCTTGTTATGAGAAAATAAATGCCAGAGTCCCCGGAGTTAATTTCTGAAGAAGGCATTCGCACGGCGACCAGATTATTAAAAGTTTCCAGGGGTTATCTTTTCTTTGTTTACGTGGTCCTGGAATCTGTGCTGCGTCTCACAGTATTTCGTTCAAAAACTGTAAGAGATCCTAAAAGCAAATTCCAGCAGGAAGATTGGATGCATTTCCTTCTATCACCAAAGAGCTGAAGGCTTATTTAGACTCAAGCATTTTCCAGACTCGCTCTTTTCTCTCCCCTTTAGTCTTACTTCTAGGTGCGCCAGCTGCATTTAATAAGTTATCAAACGGGCTTTCAGCAAGCTCATCTGTAAGATGTCGGATCTTCCACTTCATGTGTTATTCAGTAATTTTCAATTTCTCAAATTTGTGCATTAAAAGAAGATAATGTATTCTTTAGACTAGTCAAAAATTTCTAAAGTCTTCCTTGTATGCTAAGGGCTTTCAACATTTCCTTGTTACCATAGAAATGGGGTTTATGAAGGGCTGAATCTGTGCAGCATAATCACAAACATTAAATTGGCACATAAAAGCACTGGGGCCCAGTACTGCCACCGTCTATGCTAATGATTTTCTTGCTTTTATATCTCACCAGGCTGTAACTCATTCGGGGAGCCTTAAACAGTATCTTTCGCTGAAGTGGATTTCAGAGAAATGTCTTCTGTGTGCCATTATTCTGTTAGGTATTAGAGTTCTCAGCACACCATATTGTCACATTCCTGGGTTTCTGTGGCTCGAAGATCAAACTGGAGGACTAAGCGTATCAGAGAACCAAGTGCAAGCATTAGTCTGTATTTCAATTCGATTAACAAGAGGATAGTGGTAATGATATTCATTTCCTTAGAACCTACTCCCATTGTTATTAACATAATTGATTGAAAATCATATACATATATATATATATTCTTAAACTTGATAGCCTGGGTATTAAAATTTTTTTCAAATGACATGATACTTATTATGATGAACATGTGTTTAGCATTTCTTCTGTTTTATAGCATCTTACTCAGCCAAAAAAAAACACCAGTCTAAAACAATGTAAGATAGTCATCTAGATAGCATTTAGAAAACTTGCGTTTGTTCATGTGCTATAAACTTCAATAAAAAGTCCCAACCATTCTATTTAAGAATGCAAAGCTTTGTTAATAGCTCCTTCTAGATTAAGAATGCACATGTTCCATTCTGCCATCTACCCAAACTGAAGTTAAGTAGATTGTTTCCTATAACTAAAACTATAAAAAAAGAAAAATCTAAAGGCAATCCTTCCTTTCATTCGTCTACAGGCCATGTTTCATCTGCTCGGAGAACAGACATTGGACAGCAAATTTTCAGGAGAACTGCTTTCCTTTGAGATGGTGCCCATGGTATTACATTTATTCTTTCAAAGGTTCATTTAGTTTCATGACTCTCACAAGAAACATTAAGCTCAACATAACTAATTAAAAAGAATACCCACTGCAGTTTTTTTAAATAGTCAAGTGTAATTTTTTCCCTATTTTTTTAAATTTTTGGTGTTGATTAGCAGAGCCAAAAATTATATTTAGTGATTATTTGTTTATCTGGCATAAAGCTTAGGATAACAGACTCCTCTACTATTGGAGTTGGACCTGGTGATATTAACTCCATTGTCTCTGTTACTGTTCTATCACAGTGAAGCAACACCATGACCAGAGCAACACTTATAAATCATTGGGGGATTGCTTACAATTTTAGAAGCTAGTCCATGATTATCCAGGCAGGAAGCAGTCAGGCATGGGACTAGAGCTGCAGCTGAGATGGTGTGAGACTGGACCTTGGTGTGGGCTTTGGAACTTCAATGGTCATACCCAGTGACTCAGTTCATCCATATCTTCTCCATCACGGCCACACCCCTAATCTTTCCTAAATGGTTCTGCTAACTGAAGACCAAAGCATTCAAACCTATGAGACTTTGGGACCATTCAGGTTCAAACTACCACAACATGTATGAGTTGTGTGATATATGGAGATATAAGAGAAATTTTGCACTGCTTAGTCAAGATTAGTCAGGGTTAGTTCAGGACGAGGACCTCATCCACATTAGACCAATTATGGTCACAGAGCTCAAAACTAGCAAATTGATTATCTATCCCCGCCCCCAAATTAGTTCTGTGATGACATAAGTTTGATGCTTCTGAAAGAATTAAGTGAACATAGTAGAAAATAGAGACTACAGGTTGGGGAGAGCATAGCTGTCCTGAGAGCTCCGGGTTAGGATTCCAGATTCTCAGTAAGAGGAGTCAACTGTTTTTCACAGGTAGTGAAAAGAATATATTGAGTTTCACTACGAAAGACCATTCAACAGTAGACTTGTACTTCAAAACATCATGAAGATATGGTAAACACATGCAACATAGCGTGTTAATTTGAAGAGGAAAAAGGTAGTATAACATAGCTATCTTCTTAAAACTTGTTCTGTTAGAAAACACATTTGAGTGCATGAATCAGAGATGAAATAATGCAACTGAATTAGCTACTTTTTGTTGCTGCGATAAAACACCATGACCAATCCAACTTATAGAAGGAATAGTTTGTTTGGACTTATGGATTCAGGGGGATTAGAATCTATCATGGCTGAGAGGATGGCAGCAGGAGTAGGAAGCTGAGAGATCACCAGGCTATGAGATCTCAAACATACCCCCCAGTGACCTATTCCCTTTAGAAAAACTACACGGCTTTCCCAAAAATTGCTACCAACTGGAGACAGCGTTCAGTCTCTGAGCCTCCTGAGGACATTCTCATCAAACCACCAAAACTGAATTCAGTTCTAGGATAGTTTTTAAAAAGCAGGGTTAGCCTAGCAGCAGAGGAAGAGCCCTTGGTTGAATCTCAAGTAAAGCCTGTCTCTTCCACAGAAGAACACTGTACCAAGAGATTTTCTTTTTAGTTTTCAACCAACGCCTTACTATCTTCTAAATGTTAACGCCTTCTTAAAAATATGGTTACCAAAAGCATAGTCTGATTCTGATGGACATATCAGTTGTTGTTAGTCCCCCAAGTTCTCTGCATGATTACATAAAAAAGATATGTCTCCAGTTTCTAAGGGGATTACTCTCCAGTAAATAATGAAGGTAAATAAAAAAGTAGAAGGGCAGAATAAATAGCATTCTACTCACGGTTCTTAATTGTTTCAAAATCATTCGCTGAAATTAAACAAAATGATAAGTATCAGAATGTTTTAATCAGGCTGGAATGTAAAACTTCTATAAATAATTTTTCTCCATAAAAAAAGTCAAAATCATAGTTAGGGTGAAGCAAGACCACATGTGGTTTGATTATTATATTTACTCCTGTGAATTTCATAGATTGCACATTGGTTCCTCCTTAAGCCATCTCACATCTAGGGTCATGTTCATGACTTATATTTTTATCAGTAGCCGAAGTATAATCAACATAAGTTAAGGTCACAACTTGAATTAATATCAAACTCTCTGTTTAAGTGTATAACAAAATGCCAACATTAGCATGAAGGGAGAAAGGGCACAACTTTCTACCCATGTAAAATATATCACGTTATACCCATACACCAGGAAACTTGCAAAATATCTCTTTAAAAATGTCTCCTGGATCATAAATTTCTGAATAATACAGGAGAACTTTTATGAAACCACTATTGTTCCGCTAGCTTTTTAAATCTTCGAATCGTGAGGACAGCTTCGTATCTCTGGATAAAACAATTACTTGAAAGACATGTGTAGTTCACATTAGCTGTTTATGTAATGGGAATGAATATAATTTAGAACCTAAGAGTTTTTAGAGTCCAATAGACCCAAAAGTGAGATTATCACTTTTCAAATATAGGCAAATTGTTTCAGGTCTCTGAAACTGACAGTGTTCATAAGAAGAGTAGAATAATAGCCTTCCTCCTTAAGTTGAGAAAATGAAATAAAATGTAGTTCACATGAAACATGCATCTCTCTTAACATATTTTTACAGCACAATAAAAATTTGTACAAAATAGGAGTAACATTGGCCGATAAGTTGCAGGAGTCCAGTGACATCTGAATTTACAATGAATAATATATTTTAGTATAAACATACTAAAAAGTATTCATGATTGGTGGTTTTCATTTATAAGTTCTAATTTAATTAGGAGAGTAATAGGCTTATTTGATGAATCAGACAAATCAGAAACTGAAGAAAACTTGTTCCACACTACTGTGGGACTCAACGAATTCTTCCACAAAGATAGCTGCAAAATTGGGGCTAGAGTTCATCATAATCCAAAGACAAACCTGTGGGTAATGTAACTCCCTTTCAGGCTGTCATAATTAATAGACCTTTAGAAATCAATTTAAATTTGCACGAAGAGGAATATGTATATGTGATATATATCCTGAAGTCTAGTGGAAATTCTAAGACATATGCAAAGGTTGTGGAATTTAAGAAACACATCAAATGAAGGCCCTTTGTGTAGGGTTGAGACCTTATGGGGTTTTGCCCACTAAGGTGTGTGTGTATATAACTGTGTCCTTGTTCAACTTATGCTTAGACAATCACAATAGTGAGATTTCCTGGGTATAACTTTCTACATACATAAAAGAAAGGATCTCACAGCACACTGTTTATTCCTCTCTACACTACGATACCCCCCCTTCTGCAATGTGTGTGTGTGTGTGTGTGTGTGTGTGTGTAAAGAGAGAGATGTACACATAAATGAAACCTTGATACATTTGATGAATAATAAGTAAAAGAAAATTGTTCAATAAATTATAATGACAAAATTGGCTTTAACATGAACAATTATCACAACATACACAAGAATATAATTAAGCAATTTATAAAACAAAATCAAAAATCAATCTGAGATTGTTGGAGAATACGTTATAATATGCTTTGGAATTTATTGATATATATGCATATATACACATGCCCGTGTTTGAGTGTATATGTGTAGAAGAATAATTTTAAAAAGCATCCATAAATTTGAAAGAGAGCAAGGAAGGACACACAGGGTGTATAGAGGATGCACAGGGGTGTGGAATGTGGAGGATGCACAGGGTATGTAGAGGACACATGGGTGTGTAGAGGATTTACATAAGCGTGTAGAGAAATCAAAAGGAAGGGGGAAATTATGTAACTATATTATTCTAATATTGAAAATAAAAAGAAATAATAAAAACAAGAGACACAATAATTATGTATCACTTAATGTCTGCTATATATGAGAAAGGTGTGTGTAGACCATTTTATCACTGTGCAAATGTCAATATGTCAATTCAAATAAAACTTAGTGGCAAAACCAATTTTAGGCCTTATTTTCTTAATGTCTTGCATCATCTTGGCTCTTAAAATCTGCCACTTTCTCCATGAGGTTCCCTAAGCCCTGACCCTGAGGTGAGAGATTTTATTGTATCATATTCTTGAGAATGTTTGTCAGTAATAGAACTATTCTTTATTGTTTTGCTTCCTTGTGTATTTTAATTCAAAATCAGAAATGGAAGTTTCATTCTTCTAATGTTGCATTGTGCCACTTACGACTGTCATCTAAAAATTAGTTTTTAAAGATTTATTTATTATATTGTGTGTATAAGTGTTTTTGTCTATATCCATTTATGGGTGCTACATTTGTGCCTGGAGCCTGCAGAAGCAGGAAGATGCAGTTAGAGCCCCCTGAACTGGAGTTACAGATGGTTATGAGCGGCTATGTGGGTCTGGGAATCAAACCCAGCACTCTGGAAGCCAACCACTGCTCTTAAACACTGAACCTTATCAGTAACTTACAACCTTATCAGTAATTACTTAAAATGCTCTTAAAATGGTGCATTTACATTTTGTTAAGAGATTACTAGTCTCTTTTATTTCTGATGGGTGAAACACTAGTTTGCCCCTAACCCCAATGGCTAATAGGCAAAGATACTGAAAGTTATCAAGTAAAATAGGAAAAAATGACTATTTTAAATTTTATATAGATATACATACATATGCACATACATGCACATTATAACTTATATAACAACTTTTTCCTAGGTCTTTATTTAGGAACGTATAGTTTTTTGGTATGATTGAATCATACATAGTAGTTCATTATGTTCATCCATGAAGTGACAATTCTTTTACAAATACGATGATTTAAAATTGTAAGCTATGCAAGTAATTCCCAGTGGGGCCCGGACCTGTAAGCCATCTTTTGCACCCCAAAATATAGCCATTTATGACTTTATTAATCATAATGAACATGATGTTATTATATAATAAAAAGGACCAAAGCGTTGCGCATACTAGCTGTGTAACCCCTCATTTATTGGTTTAGTTCCTTCCAATGCTTTTCTTTCAAAATAAAATTATGTTTTGATCCAAATGACATTTATGCTAATATTTCATTCCATCTAGGAGGGAGATGAGAACGTCATTTGCTAAAAGATAATCTTTGAAAATATTGCAAACCTGTGGATAGCCTCCTCTGCATCATGGCAGAGTTTAGCTACGTGAGCTGAGCATTGTGAGAGGAAATATCATTGCACATTCTCAATCCGGTTCAGTCAGAAAGTCTGCAACATGGAAAGAATAAAAAAGTAGCCAGTAAAGATGTAATGATGGAAAGGGATATGAAGAAAGGAAAGGAGGTACTGCCATGCGTGTTCTAAAGACAGACGTGTGGACTAACAGTTCCTTAAACGTGAAAAGGTAAGAAAGAGATCCTTCCCGCAAGTCTCAAGAGGAAATGAAACCCAACATGAATTCAGTTATGGGACTCTGACATTCAGAATTATAAATTGATGCGTTCTTGTTATTTTATAATAACAGCCAATGAAAGCCTCCTAATTGGTTACAACTGTTAGAGGAAGGTGCTTCTGTGACAATATCACACATGTAAGTGCTGCTGATAACGTATCTGCATGACCTTTAACTCACATTAATTATGATACTGTGTTATCTATAAAGACATGAAATTCAACATCTATCACCTCATTCTCCCTCACAGCTCTTCCAAATTGATGGTTCACGGATGTCATGTGTCAAAGCAGTAGATGTCTGTTCACACGAATTTGGTCACTGTGACATTCATTTAATCCATTCAGCCTTAACAGCACTACTTCAGTTCCATGACCAGGGAGACAGGAGGTTTGGTGCACAGTGATTCACTCACGTTTTTCCTTTAAAGTGCTTTTTAGCCCTTAATGGAAAGAGAGAAAGGCATGAAGCCTCAATTGGTTGACAAGCTCATGCATACCTATTTATTTTTCCAACTGCAAGAATATTATTATAAATTGTGAAAAGTAAATTTTCCACTTAATATTTGTTTTCAAAGTCACCCTTTTCTTCATAAAGCCTACTATAATCTGATAAATTGGTTTAATTTTTAGAAAATGAACCATTTGGCAGTAACGTCCTCATTTCTTCCTTCCCTCAGGCAAAGAAACAGAATATGGTTTCCTTTTATGCAAAAATATATATAGGTAATAAATATGGAATGCAAATTATTTTTCATATCTATTGGCCCACTGGGCATTATTCATTAATGTTGAAGTAGTAATCAACTGAATTCCTAGATTTAATTTATTTATTAATATAGAAAAATCAAACTTAGGGAAAAATATTAAAAAGGTGTTTGCCTTGGGACAGTCACTTGTCTGCTACAAAACCATTGATACCATTTCTTTATATCAAGCTGAAGTAACAGTTTCTAGACAGCTAGTAAAACATGAAGAAATGTTGAACATGTGGTAATACGATTCTTTAATAATGATGCCAACTGTTTCTAAGATGGAAAAATTGACTTCACGTTCACAATTACAAAGATGCAAAAGAGGATTAAGCCCAAGATTGCTGATCTAAATGATTTCCAAATTATTTAAACAATTGATGTTCTTACTATGGGGACATTGAGGAAGCACAATGAAGGTATCTTACCATGAGATAATTCTTGTTCTGCTGGGTAAATTACAACATTCCCAACATAGTCCCACACTACTCTTTATCCTCAGTATCCCTGCACAATCTTGAGCATTCTAGAAGATGTGTAGTTTGTATGTAACAAAAATGATACTCAGTATACATACAACATATTGTTATTTAATTTTATGTTAATTATATAATGGAGTTTTCATTAAATCACATTCAATCATATGTTTAATATGCCTTACCTTAGCATGTGTTTGAGCGTGTGTGTGTGTGTGTGTGTGTGTGTTTACAGAACACTAGGGTCTCCAAAAATCTTAATAACCTAATTTACTTTTATGAATGGATGAATATGTAGAGTCCATCCTCCTGGAAGGGTAGTCATGTGGTAGCCAGAGAAGTCATGTGGAAGCCAGGTAACTTCATCCATTGCTCATGTTATTCCCTTGAGGCAGTGTCTCTCATTAAACTGAAAGGCCACTGTTTCTAGTAGATTCATTGGCAGGAGAGCTCCTGGGAGCAGCTGTCTCTGCCCGTCTACTGCTGGTGTCTCAGTGAGACACGGAAACGTAGAGCCAAGGCTTTTTATCTGGATGCTTGGACTGAAGCCCAGGACCTCGTGCTTGCAATCATGTTACCTGACTCAGTAAGCTATCTCCATATCCCTGTTGACAAGGTGTTACATATTGAGGAGTCTAGAAACAAAAGAAATTAAGGAATTCTACTAACATGAGGCTTGCATTTAGCTGTAGGATAAGAAAGGAATGACAGCAAACCTTAAGATGTTATAAAATATCGTGCTGTAGCATGGCTGGTGTGTGTTGAAATAATAACCCACATGGTAACAGTATTAGAATAGAAAATGTCATAAGGAGATCAGACTCTGCCCTCAGGGATTAGTATTCACCAAGAAGAACCAGATTGCTAGATCCCTCCTTCTGCCACATGTCCACACAAGGAAAACTCCATATGTGAGCCTAGAAACAGAGTCTCACCAGACATTAAATATTCTAGCACCTTAATCTTTGAGCCCTAAATTCTGAAACATTGGAAAATAGTATATACAATTAGTTGGAATAAAAATTTTGTAAAAAGTAGCCTGAATGGACTGAAACACCAAGGATAAATGAATTAACGAAAATAAAATAGTGGTATAAATCGAGTGAATGTAAAAAGAGATATCTTATAGACAGGCTACATAAAGTATTTCTGAGAAAATGACATTGGACCTAAAACATGCTTAAAGAGAGATGATGAAAATTATCTGGAGATCAGTATTCCAACAAAGACGAGGTGAAATAGACACGAGCTCAGGATGATGTAAATTAGGCTTCTCCCTCTGCCAAGTCTGCTTGGTTCCCCATACAGAAGGACGGCTAAACATCTGTCCCCCATATTCCTTCTATCTTCATGTTAGCTCAGACACTATTTCAAGATCACAAGAACCACTGGATCAGGAAACATGAGAAGTGCTATAGTTGAATCCGGTCTATATCTTTATCAGCTTTCAGGTAGCTGTTTTGAGAATGAATTAGAAGAGGAGGCAGGACAGAAAATCATAAATATGACCATTATGTTTCATTGCATGGCAGCAGAGATCAATCGAATACTACTATTTTGGGTAGAACCTATATTTTTGGACAATAAATAGGACATAAGGACTCAGAGGGAACTGATTTGGCTAATTGCTACATTTTCCGCAAAACAACTTTAATTTTGTGGTACAGGAAGCAGCCTATTACATTTATGCGTTACAATGTGGTTTTTCCTACTACAGGTACCATTCATGCTAACGGCTGGAGATGTCCCTATGATGTGTCAGTTATTTCACTGACATAGTGGTGGTTTGGGTTGGTTCTAGATGGCTCATTTGTCAGGTATGTTTATTCAAAACAAATATTTCTACTCCCTCATTGTAGAACGCCACGGAGAGGGTTGCTAATTCCTTGGTAACTTTAGCCAGTATTTAGAAATAGTTTTTATGCAAAATATCTTCTGGGTTGTTTAGTTAGTAAAATTTTGAATTTTTCTAATACACAGACAGCTCACCTCTCCACGCCTACTCTGACACAGTATATAGTTTGCAAGCCAAACACTTTCCTACCTTTAAACAAATTCTTGGAAAGGTAATAAGATTGCATGTTCTTCATACAAAATTCAAAAACTTACTTAAAAATAGGTCATAAAGATTATCTAAGGTTTAGTATTCCAGCAAGTAAGAGGTAAAATAGATATGAATTCAGGATGCCTCAAATTAGGCTTCTTCTTGTGGCAAATCTAGAGAAATAGGATTCATGATATCGGCTATAATAACAGGACAATTTCTTTGATAAACAAAAATTCCTTCAGAGAATTTCCCATTGATGTGACAGATTTTATACATCTATTCATGATTTTCCCTCCTGAACATCCATCAAAATGATGAGATGGTAGCTTTGAAGGAAGACAAGGTTAAAACAATGAAATAAGAATTGGTAATGGATATCAACAGATGTTCTGGGAAGGAAAAATGAGTAAGTTGTAACGTGCCTGATTGTTGACAGAGAACAAAAATGCTATATCTCACACTGAGACAGACAGACCCCTTCAGCAGAGCACGAGAGGGTCCTGTGGACACCTTATTAAAACCCTCAGTAAACAGAACTTTCTGAGTGGCGCTGAAAGCCAGAGTATGTTTCACAACTTGCCCAACAATCTACATCCTTAGCCCCAGACCCTTCCCTCAGACTGCTAGGCAACAGCTTCTATAAAGAAGTGGAAGACTTCGTTCATCAAAAAGTTAGACCAACTTAGAAAATAAGGAACGTTGATAGAAGACCACACCAAGAACAATAAAGCTGAAATTCACACACTGAACAGTGAGTTCAAAATCTTCTCTTAGCTTGACTTTTACTGCACCAGTAGCAGTTACCTGTTTAAGGAGCGAATTAATATTAGAAGAAAAAGGTCAACAAAAGAAAGACAGGTATGACCCCCAATAAAACTCCCAAGTCTCTTCGTATGTACTTTTAACTCACACTCCCTAGATTAAAAAAATCAGACACTTTCCAAATAGTTTCTTAAACCATACTCCTACATTTGAGTATGTTAGGGAAGCCCAACAATGTGAGAAAGAAAGGAGACGGAAGACTTGACAGAAATAGATACATTGGAAGGCAGCAGTATATATCCATACACTTAATCTAAGGCCAGATTAGAGCTAAAAGGTTTACTGATTTAAAAAAGAAAAGAAAAAGAATGTTTCCCGTCCACCTCTCTAAGTCTACTTTTTAAAAGCAAAAGCAAGTAAAATAGTGTTTGCTTGAGAGAAAAAAGTAGTTATTTAATTTTTTAAAATAAGATACTTCTGCAAGAATCCTAAAATAGAAATAATCTATAAAATTTGACATAGAACGACTAAATATAAACTTCAGTTAAAATCTTGGAAGGTTTAGCTGACTCAAGCTTGCATAAAAAAATTTGAAAAGTGAAAGGAATGAGGAAATAGAATAAGGAAATTATGGGTCAAGGTAAGAGATTCTGGGAATGAAAATTATAAGAAGTTGTTCCTACAGCTGATGTTTAGCTACTGTGCTTCAGCTGTTTGTTGTTGATGATGTTGTCGTTGTTGTTGTTGTTGTTATAAAATACATGACAAAAAACCGACTTGAAGAAGAACCAGATTATTTCACCATGTTTCCAGAAGGATGAATGGAAGCATCAATGTGAGAAGGCTCACAGAAGGTATTAAGTGCAGAAGCAGGAGGAGCTCATCTGATCTTCCTCGAAACACAGGAAGGAGGGAATCAGAGCAGGAAGTAGACCTATAAAATGGAGCAGGCTAGAAACCCTCAGAGCATGTCCCAGTGACGACTTCCTCCTACAGGAGAGCCTTCGTACAGACTCTGTAGGCTCCTCATGCAATGGCACTAACTTGGGATCAGATGTTTAAATACAGGACCCTACCAGGACATTTCTTGTTTAATACATTGGAAACAATTATGAAAGTATGGACTACACTGAATGCAGGAAAACATATCAGCAAAACCCAGAATGTTTCTTTAATAGATAATCTACATGATGCAGTCTCTACCAACAATAGCTATGAGACATGCTTTAAAAAAATACTAACAAGAGCTGGGTGTGGTAGGATAGCCCTCTAAACCCAGGCATTGGGAGGCAGAGGTAGGAAAATCCCTGAGAGCTCAAGTTCAGCCTGCTCTGCATAGCAAGTTCCACGCCAGCCAGGGCTACATGGTGAGACCTTGACTTAAAACAAAAAACAAAATTTAACAAAATTCCGAGGAAAACTGAACATTAAAACTATGATTTATAATTAGCTAAATTGGGGGATGTATAAAAGGCCATGATTAGCAAGTCAGTTTAGCCTTTTCCTGCATTTGTGGAATCTACTAGAAAAGAGAGCCAACAAATGGAGGTAGAATGAAGAGAGAGAAGTAGAAAAAAGGAAAACCGGAAACAGATCACAAAGGGAAATGGAAAGAATGTTTGATTTTTAAAGTAAAGGCTCATGAACGCAAAGTGTGCTTCAGACTAAACAACTCACGCCATTTGCAAGAAAGATTGCAGGGAACAGCCAGGACTAAAGGGATTGGTACATAGAACCAGGTTAGTGTGGAGGTGGGCAGCCAGGCACCCACCTCAGAGTGCGTTAGATGCAGATTGAAACGGGCTGCAAAACATCTTGTGCAGAGAGCGAAGCAGGAGGGCTGCCTCAGACACTTTCTGATTAAAAAAAAATGCCACTGAATCACAGAGAGAGAGAGAGAGAGAGAGAGAGAGAGAGAGAGAGAGAGAGAGAGAGACAGAGACAGAGAGAGAGAGACAGAGAGAGACAGAGAGAGAGAGAGAGAGAGAGAGAGAGAGAGAGCGAGAGAGAGAGAGAGAGAGAGAGAGAGAGAGAGAGAGAGAGAGAGAGAGAGAGAGAGCATAATGTTATTCCTCTGAGAATCAAGATTTGGATGCATGCCGTGAGAAATCGCTGCCACTTGTTTTAAATAAGCAGATATTAGTATTACTGAGATAAAAATTAGAAATAACATTTTGAAAGTGCGAGAGTCAGACATTAAACCCCATTGTTCCTGTTTTGATTGCAGCTTGTAACGGCATTATTTTAATCTATTGATACTGCTTTAATGTCGTGATCTGCGACATGATTAAAATTTGATCAGTGGAGATTCATGATGAGCAAGTTATTTTTCCCAAATCCTAAAAGCATCTTTTTTTGTCTTTGTCAATTTCTTTTAGAAAATAAAATCAAAAATAAATAGGGCTGATTACGGAGTATTAAGAACAGATGGATAATGTTCCCATCAGGAAGTGGACCAAATGGACATCTTTTTTTTTCCCCCTCCTCCCTTTTTAACGCTCATCATCTGCACTGGATGTGAGAACAAGCAAATATACATATTCATAATGCGGATATTGACAACATTTCTAGAGTACAGGTTCAAAATAAAAGGGACAGTTTTATTTTCCTTCCAGGGACTCTATACAAATGACAAAGCAATCTTCACATTTCTTAATGAGATCCCAAGGTAGGCATGATGGTCTCGAAGGTGAAACAGTTGAATAGCTGAATTTAAACTAAAAGTTTCTTCCCCTTTTTTCTGTTATAGAACCTTCTTGTGTTTAAAGAAAGAGTGTGGTGGACATCATAGAAATAGGGCATTTTCACATTTTTTGGAACATCAAGATTTATTATCAGGAGTACAGCATTGATTAATGAGATCACAATGAATACCGAAGGGAGCGAAGAGATTTGTTACTTATTACAGAGAATAGTCATATTTGTTTTGGTTTCTTGCTGTGGGTCCACAAAACCAGGGTCATTTACTTTCTGAATGAAATATTGCATATATTAATAAGAGGGCATTTGGTGATCCCCAGCTCCCCGGATTATCATCTAAGCAATGTGACTTGGGGAGAGAACTGAGTGAATTGTTTAGGACTCTAGAATACTTGAAGTGATAGCATTGCCCAGGGCAAGACACTGTCCCCTCAGGCCACAACTTCATTGTATAACTGGAAATGTCCCTCAGGCCTCACTTGAATCCCTCTCTATCCCAGATTTATTTAGCTCCCTGCTTTTGGTGGGTCAAGGGGTTATTGTGCTATGAATATACATTCATTTCTGTCTTCCATGTGACTTATATTGGGTGAATAAAATCATATACTTAAATTTCAATTCATTTAACTTAGCAGAATGCTTTGCTCTCTATCCAAGGACATAAATTTAAAAGGACACAGGAGCAAATGGTAGATACAAATACTGGGGAAGCTTAAGTTTATTTTACAAGAACTTAATTAAGAGAATTAAGGATGCAACTGCTTCCAACCCATGCACTCCCAACTGAGACTTAATTTCAACTTCCTGAAGTATTCCACTGTTATAGTCTCTGCCTTATTTGACTTCATAAGTGTGTAATATATTACCTGTTTTATTCCTATTATTTCAAATATTTCTCTCATAAACGCACACACAGCCACTAAGTAGATTTCTAGAAATCTTGTATCAAAATGATTATTTTCCAGCCCTACTAAACAAAATTTCAAGGCCCCTAACAATGACTTTATGATTTATTCAAGAAGTAGAAGAGAAAATTATGTGGCTAAGTTGTAGGGGGTTATATTTGTTTGATTGTTTGTTTGGCTGACATCTTAAACCAAATATTTATATCTAAGAGGAAGAAAATTGTCAGCTTCAAATAATCACAATGAAAATAAATGTAAGTCTTTAACTACACGTGGTAAAACTAAAATTACATGATATGTATTTAGGAAATAGCCAACGAAGAAATAAAGTGTTCAGTCATCAATCAGAACCCACAACATCCGCAAAAGTGTCATGACATTGGATATCTGTTATTTCAGGTACTGGGGACTGGGGGATTTTTATCTTACTCATTATAGCTTCATCACTAAACAAACCAGAGCTCTTACACTGTCAGTGTATGACAGGACTTGTGACATGAATTGACATTCAACTTGAGTGTCTAAGACCTTACTGCCCTTAGATCCATTTAGTCCTGGAGAACTGCTTCTCCTGAGGGAAATCTGCTAATGCTAGCCTCCCTACCCAGTTGTAAACAGGTAGGTGCATTGAACCATCTTCATCCCAAAGTGTCTGAACATACTTGGGGTGGAATGCGTTTCATGTAAATTTTGTCTGTGAAGTAGGAAACACACACACACACACACACACACACACACACACACACACACACACACGCACACACGTGTATTTTATAAACTTGATCTTATTTTATCATACTTTTTTCTCGGTCTGCTAAAAATGTAAGTGACCAAGACAAGACACTTTGCTGAACAAACTACAAATCTCATCTCTCTTAGATGCTTGTTGTTTGGAAGTGGATGGAAGATTTGTCACACACCAGCTTACGCTTCCCCATGGGAGAATTATAGCACCAAAGTACAAGAGAAGAGGGTCCCACTACATGAGATAAGCAAATCAAAGCAAATATCAGAAGGAAGTGAACATTCCAAGAGAGAATTCCCAAAGATCAAGGTGAGGAAAGTTTTGAACTTGATCCTGTCAAACCCAACATCTGATCATCCAGTTCCTGTCAGGATTCCCTGTCAGTAGCATTTTGCCATCTTCTTAACAAGCTCCCACAAATTTGAAGGTTCTGAAACAGAAGTACAGAAATACTTAAGACTAATGAGATGTAAGAGAGAGAGAATGAATTCAAAAGTATTCAGAGAAAGGGTAAATTGCCTTAAGGTAGAAGAACAAGGGCGCTCACTAATGTCTAAGGGAATCCTTGTTCTCTGAAGATTCTGGTTTCTTAATTAAACTCCCAATGACAAACACTCTCGACCTCTTTGTTATGCAATTCTTTGTGTGTTTATTAAATATCTAATGTTGGGAAGTGGTTGAATATGTATATGCTAGATGCATATACTCTATCCGGTCAAAGAACTTAGATCCTAAGAACCACAATGTTTTGTTTTGTTTTGTTTTGTTTTGTTTTGTTTTGTTTTGTTTTGTTTTGTTTCGTAAACTCAAAGAATCTTAGGATAGAGCTAAGGCAAGAATTTTCTATTACCTGAAGGGAGGTTCCTGCTGGTGTTATTCTACAATGTCAGTAAATATTTGAACTAGGATACTTTAGGATGTCTATGGTATACTGCAAATTAATCAGGCCCGTGGGAGGTTAACAGAATCCCAAGCAGGAATGAGGCCTACGTTCTACAATGTGATTAGTAAATAGTTAAAAATCAGATGTAGCTATATTTGCAGAACTGTGGAAATGGGGAAGGGGACAGTATTTCCTCCGGAAGCATAAATGATATTCACAGGACCAAGAAAATACCCAGCAACTGCTGTGGGGAGTTTTGGTCCTAATGAAAGGCAGCTGCTGAAGAAAGTTTTGGAGTGGACAGGGATTTACACTGTTCATACCAAGATTGTCTCAGACAATTTACAAGGCAGGAAGTCAAAGAAAATTTACACAAGTTTTGATGTAGCCAATCTGTCTCCAAGGGATAATCGCGATGGTCGTACGTAGAAGTTTTGCCTCTTCCGGTACCCAAGATCTCATTTTACAGCCAGATGAAACAAGTTACATTTCCAACCAGATGAAACAAGGTCAATCTAATGGAGGCATTCTCCAGCTGAATTTCTCTATTCTGAGGTATACAGAGCTGACTGCCAAAATTGGGTGGATTTGGTATGCTTTTAAGAATACTAACAAAACATTTACTTACTACGTCCAAGCAAAAGTATTCTCATTAATCATTACAAATGCCTCATCTATTCAAATTAGTCGAAGCTTTCGGTTACAAGTTGAAGTTGAACTTAACATCTGAACACAGGCATCAATTTAAGGTCCTTCTAAGCACAAACTTTCCCTTTGGTGGTTCCTAGCACAAGCTCAGTCCTCTTTTGCCCACTTTATGTAACTCCTGGCACACAGGAATGTGCCAGGATTCCTTTATCTGAAAGTTAATGACATTGGTTTTTACCATTAATAGGAGAAATACTTTGAGTGTAAGCATATAGTAGGGCTGATTTTTTTTTTTTTTTTTTTTTTTTTTTCCAGATGCTTGAGAATTTTAGCACCAGCTTCAAGGGAGCTTCAAAAAAGTAACTTTGCCCAATCATAGGCATTTCAGACGATGTAAAGGCAAAGAAGACTTTTTTTATGTGTGTGTGTGTGTGTGTGTGTGTGTGTGTGTGTGTGTGTGTGTGTGTGTGTTAGAAAATTCATCTGCAACAGTGAGACTTCTCCAGTTATTTAAGCTTATTTAAGCTGACTCATGCTCTAACCTCTCACATTTTCCTGGTTATCATGACAGAGAGAAAAGAACATGGCTGTGCGTATCACTACTTAAATGCTTCCCTCTCTAAGTGGTTCATTTCTTTTTATTTCTTCCCCAGTTGTGTTGTTTTGGATATTGCATGTATTTACATTTCAAATGTTAGGCCCCATCCCATTCCCCCTTCCCCTCCCACTGCTTCTGTGAAGGTGCTCTCCTACCCATCCACTCCCACCTCATCGCCTTGGCGTTCCTGTACACTGAGGTATCAAGCCTTCACAGGATCAAAGGTTTCTCCTATTGATGCCAGACAATGCCACTCTCTGCTACATATATGGCTGTGTACTCTTTGGTTGGTGGTTTAGTCCTTGGAAGCTCTGGGGGACCGGGCCGGGGTGGGAGCTCTGGTTGGTTGATATTGTTCTTCCTTTGGGGTTACAAACCCCTTCAACTCCTTCAATCCTTTCTCTAACTTTTCCAATGGGGTCCCTGTGCTCAGTCTGATGGTTATCTTAAAGCATCCTAATCTGTATCAGTAGGGTTCTGGCAGAGCCTCTCAGGAAACATCCATATCAGGGGTAAGCAATCTACAATCTAAACCTTGACTAGCTGTGGGTCTCTTTAATAATTACCAACTACTACACAAGAAAATTCTCTCAAGAGGATTGGCAGATGTAATTCTCTATAGATATAAAAATAAGAACTTAGAGGACAGTATTACAATGTCCATCCATTTGTCAGAATAATAATATATATTCCGTGGTGGCCTATGACCTAGCCAGTTACATGTGTTTGACACGTAGTTGATGTGTGGGGGTGGGGGGGAGGGGGTGTTGAGAATATATAGCCTTGACACATGTCCAATCTACCTCTCCCTCTCCCTCCCCCTTTCCCCTTCTCTCCCTGACGGAAACAGTCAACACAAAGATATAGACTTGTTTATGCATTCTTTCACACCAACAAAGATAACAAATATATTATCAGAATATCTATAGAACTTTTAAAAAGAAAAAAATAACTGTTTTGGCTTTGTTTGTCCCCAACGTTAGGCTCTACACTGGCTGATCCATAAATTTTTCTGGTGTTTATTTTTATTTTACTTCATCTACATGAATAAAATCCTTGCCCTTTTAAGACAATAATGCTGTTGAATCATTTTCTAGCTTCAAATAACTTCTGATCACAGCCCCTTGGGGTGCTGATAGAGTAATAGCAGCCTTCTCCCTGGTTCCAAATGCGATCACCTGTCTCTGCTGATGTTACTGCAGCCTGTAACACACACACACACACACACACACACACACACACACACACACACACACACACACATATTTCATCTTAACCTGAGAAAATATGTCACTAGGCCTTGCCATGTGCACTTGCAATGAGGTATAAAATAGTGTTCCTTTGCAAGTGACTCACCTGGCATTTGTCCTTCTAAGCGCACTGCCCATCACAAAATGCTGAGCACAGAGTCATGTCTTTTTGATGACTCATCCCACAACATGAAATTCTTCAGCGAGCCTAACAAACAAACCTGTGCGTGTGCCTACACTGACATTGCCTGTTCTGGTTTGTGTCATTCACTCTCTACTTCCATTGCGTCATCTGAACTCTGGAGCAGGGGGATTGCTAATATGCATCCTACAAACTTCTTAGGAGGATGAAATAAGAAACTACAGCCATGACTTGAGAGAAGCAAAGCAGACCATATGGCAGTCGCTCAAGCAGACTAATGTTAATGACTACAGGAATTATCACGTGATCATCCTCATCATTGTTCAGAGTTGTGTCACGCTGTCATGGAATAGGCAGAAGCATTTAAGGCCATCTCATCCTTCACATGCAAACTGCAGTCAGATTTCAAGTTTCCTGAGTTCAGCCTTCTGCCTCCTGTTTCAGTCCTCTCTAAAATAGATTGGCACTTGATCTGTGGCCATCCGAAGTGATGGCGTGGGACTCCGCCTGCAGATGCGCTACTAAATGGAAAATTGGATGAGCGTTTCAGAAAGAGAAGTTAAATTGTTTTCTGGGTGGAGCTACCCTTAGCAAAGCAAAAAGCAACAACTAAAGGTTCTTGCCCATATGGATCCATTTGTATCAACAAGAGAAGCAAACTAAGGAAAATACCACAGAGACCAAAATTCAGTTATGGTTGTTCTTTGATTGCTATTTTGACCTAGAATCTTATAATGCTAAAATTAATTGTTGAGCTTAAGTTTCCAGATTCTTTTAATCATGTATTTCTTTTATATCTTTGAATGTTCTTCCATCTCCCATGTATCACTAATTCACACACACACACACACACACACACACACACACACACACACACCCCTACACATATATCTTAATAAAATATTCATGACCGAAAATGCCATGGACAAGAGAAGCAACGTCTTGTTTCCCCTGCTCAAATCTCTCTCCAGATGATAATCTTAGATGTAATTTTATAAAGTCCTTATATGCATTTAAGATGAAGACTTCTTGTTTAAGCACTTTGAGATTTCCTAGATGTTTATTCCTTTTTTTCGACCATTCTAATTTGTATGTGTCATAGGATATAACATTAGCAGAAGTCACAAGGTTGAGACATCTTCTTAGTACCTTAAATTCAGAAGGAAAATTTAAAAATACATACTATTTAAATAGATTTTCCAGTGAAGTACAAAGAGTGAGTCTTCTTGGCAAACATTAAATAAAAACTTATTTCAAAAAGAATATGCTCTTAATTTGTATGTATGTTGGACAATCTTTATGCCACATGCTGAGGATATATGCTATTTCCTCTTGAGTTATTGCAAAATGTCAGGTCAGGGTATTAGACTATGTTAGATGAACCAAACAGATTTTATAGCTTTGTCAAAGGTGTCTAGAAACCAAATTTGCTTTTGTGGGTCATGGAAGGAAATGGTTTACTTAGCTTATACTTCCAGATGGTATCTGTCATTGAGAGAAGGGGAGGCAGAGCCGGAATGCAGAAACAATGGAGGATGCTGTTTGCTGACCCACTCACTAGCTCATGCCTTCATTCAATGTATTTTATCCAACCCAGGATCACCCTAAGAAATGGTACCATCCATACAGGCCCCCATTTCTAAGTTAATATTTGCTGAATAGCTAGAAACTGTATAGTTTGATGTTGGTGAAGTAAAATATGTTTTCTGCACATATACATTCTATGATATGTATATCATATCAGTTGATATATGCATCTCTTTAAAGATTTGTCACTTCAAAAGTATTTTTTAATTTAAAGTATATTAATTGCTCTCTATTGTGCAAGTGATCTCCAGAACATTTTACTCCTGTCTAACTGTAATTCAAAACCCATTCATCAACCTCACTAGCCCCTCTATTTCATTTGTCCAGTCACTATCAAACAGTCTTACCTTCTATGAAAGAAATTATCTTAGACTCAAGATATGAGTAACATTATGTACTGAATACAAATTAGATAGGTAGATAGACAATTAGATAGATAGATAGATAGATAGATAGATAGATGGATAGATAATAGATAAAATGTAGATACATAGATATGAGATATTTAGAGACATAGATAGATGATAGATAGATGGTAGAAAGATAATACATATGTAGATACATACATATAGATAGATAGATAGATAGATAGATAGATAGATAGATAGTCAATGTGTGACATTAGATGGATACTATTATATAGCCAAACTATGATAAATATTTTGTATACTTTTATAGGGTTTTACTCTCCATTTTATCTAACACAGGAAAGAAAGGTTATCTTAATTTCTAAAAATAACATAACAGAAATTGATGAAAAATAAACACTAAAGATTTTGGATGGGAAGAACACCACTGCAGGAAACAGTCATTCAGAACCTGTGAAGCATCTGCAATTGAAACTCTATCTGTTGCCACTGCCAAGAGGAGAACAGAGAATTAAGAAATGAAGTCATTGAAAAATATAAAGAGGAAGCAACTAAAATCTTCCTTTGTAACTTGGAAGTCTGAAAATTCTAACAAAGGGAAAATGAGAATCTGTGGGCTTTGAACACACAAAAACAGGAGCATGGAGTGAACCCCCCAACCACCCCTAGCTCTCATTGCCCTGAATCCCAATTACCACAGGCCAGATTTCCATGCTCATGAGCCTTGTCTTGAAAGGCTGTACAGTGCACAATGAAGACCTAAAGATATCCACAGCAGAAGGTACAGTGCAACCAAGTCCATCCAGAGTAAAGAATGTGGGTTATAAACTCATGCCTATGTTTATCATTTCCAGCCAGCAAGTTAGCATCAGGTAGAAGAGTAAAATTATGTGCATGACATTAATTTGAACACTAATGAAAATTTTTAAATGGATGAGGGAAGGGTGGAGGTGAAGAAGAGGAAGAGGCTCTGTAATTCATACTCAAATAATAGATGATATGGAGAGAAAGAAGGGACAGAGAGATTGAAGAAATAAAGAAATACTTCTACTTTGCCAGAACTGATGTACATATGTCTTTGGTTGAATGGGAATCTGAACCCTGCTGAAAAGAAACAAACCACAGTAGATGCTCAGGACACAGGAAGAAAGGATTCCTGGATTTATAGAAAGAAGAAAAGCAACATACAAAGTAAGGTAAGTATGTAAAGTGCTTCGGACAGCCAAGAGTGAGTGAAAAGCAATTTCAGTAGGACAATACCTTTCAATTTTCCAGGAACATTGCTTTTTAACACTGGATTCTAAACTCTTTCAAGTAGCTAGGAGTGCTATTCACTAAATATTAAATATTCTCAGCGAACTCTTTTTCCCGTCTACTTTTGAAAGAAAATAGTATATATATATAATATATATATGTATATATATTATATATATAAATAACCATATATACAAAATAACCTAAATTCCAGTACAGACAAAGTAAGTTCATCTGAAACACTATTAGCAATGGCTAAGAAATAGAAATAACCTAATCCCTTCATTGAGAGATGATGGATACATGCATGCACATGTGTGTACACACATCTACACGCATAAACAGAGACATGCATGAACGCAGACACAAACAAAAACACTACAATAATGTTTGTCCTTGGAAAATGAAAGAACTTGTACCACGTGCAAGAATATAAATGAACCTGGAGGATACATGATGAATAAAATAAACTAAGTCTATATTATCTCAATTACATGTGGACTCTAAAAACTCAGATTCATCAAACATAGAGAATAACAGGAGATACCAGAAGCTGGAGAATCAGGAAACTGAGAACACACTGCTTAAATGTTACAATGTTGCACTTATAAAATAAGAGTCTATAGTTCTAAGGCACAGTCTGTGTGACAATGGCTGTACTAACGTGTGACAATCACCACAAAGCACATACATCAGCAAGTTGTGTGAAATCATCTTATACATCTTTGGTGGTTGGAAAGAAAATGCCCCCACAGGCCCATAGAGGGCACTATTAGGAGATCGGCCTTGTTGCAGTAGGGATGACCTTGTTAGAGTAAGTAGTCACTGGGGACTCACATGCTCAAGCCGTGCCCAGGCATCATGACAGCACTCTCAGCTACCTCCCCAGCACCCCGCCTGCCTTCACACCACCATGCTTTCCACCATGACAATAATGGATTGAAGCTCTGATCTGAAAGCCAGCCGCGATAACATGTTTTCTTGTATAGGGGTTGCAGTGGTCATGGGGTCTCTTTACAACAACAGAACCCTGACTAAGGCAGTATCTTATATGCAGTAATTGTCTCTTACATTCCTAAAGGCATTTTGGATGGTTAATTTCTGAATAGCATTTAGCTCATCATACTTAATCTACAATAACATAACTATAGAATTTTAGGATATGGACTAAGAAACAGATATCAAAGGAATAAGTCTGAGTAATTGGACACGAAATGGAACAGGCCATCTAAGAATGTGACTAATGGATAAAATTGAGGAACTGGTTCACGTGGAGGAAGAATGGCAAACCAGGGTAGCAATCCAAGTGATCAATCTAAATGCCTTACTATATACAAACATGATTCTCCCTCAGGGTTCATAAAATTCAGAACTATATAATCTTGGGAAATAAAATAGCTTACTTCTTGTGCAACTTGGCCAAATAAAAGACATTTTTGTCAAAGTCCAGAAATGAGAAAAATCCCTCACTCACTCGACATTATTGCATTTTGTGAGACTGGATGTTTTCACAGAGGATCACGTTACATTCTTCTCTTGGGGCCTGATCAGGTGCGCTAGTTATCGTGCATGTCGTACAAAGGCCCCATCATATGTGGCTCCCAATGACGAAGTGTGTCTGCTGAGTCATGTGACAACCATGCACCACTAACATGGGTACAAACCAGTAAAATCCAGACCTGTTCGTTGTTTTCCTCTCGTTTCCCATGATTCTCCAAGAGAAAGGCTCTCTAGACTTACCCTCTAGCTCTTGTCTCCTGCTTGGTGTTATCTCCACTACCATGAACATTGCAGTTTCCAACCCCAGAGTTACATGTTTGATGGGGTTTTATATAGCTCTACCCAACTTATTATTAATTCATTAAGGCCTCTTAGACTTTGCCATTGTTCTTTCTGTTCCCCTAGTGCCAAAGTATAGAACTTTACACATCCTCATAGAGACTTGAGAATGGAAATAAATGTATTAACAAATACATATGAAATTGAGACAAGAGTAGGAGAATAGGGAGATAAAATGAGGAAAAAAACAATAGCTCTTGGCCATAAGTTTAATTTTTTTTAAAGTTAGAGGGTAACTAGAATAGTTAAAATTGCTCCTTCTCAATGTTGATTTCAGAGAAAGGACTTTTATATACATCTAAAATAGCTACGCTTTCCTACTACGCTTTGCATTTATTAAAGTTATTAAATAGATGACCTGTATATTCATTGGAAGTCACGTGATTCCTGCCTGCAAGGAAAGTTTTTGACCTTGCAAGAATTAAAACTTTAATATGCGTTTATTTTGTCCTCTAGCAGGGAAAAGGACACATTACCACAACAGACCTCTTGAGTCTCATTTTCAAACTAATGCATTCCAAAATGCATTCAATTTCTAACAAAGAGCAAAGGATAAACAATTAAGCATTACATGTAACAGAACTCTTACCCACCTGCCAACAATTAAACCCAGTAATTAAAAATTGTAGGAGAGTACACATAAGCATATCCGCCGTAACAGTCACACCACGGTCAAAGGGGGAAATCTTTCCTGGTAAGTTCCTTTCTCATTTCCCAGGTTACTTTACTTGACATTAGGCAGACACAAGACTCTGTCAACTCTGTTTCACTTTCTTTATAAAAGAAAAGAACTCCTATCCTGTATCCCATGGGAAGACTATTCTATACAGATGAATGTATTTTGTTATTCAGTTTAATAAGGGCGGTGTTCTGAGCAGATGTTAAAGCTTGAAGCTGGCCAGAGAAAGTGCCAGGGCAGGTGGCAAGAATGCAGGCCTCCCACGTGCTGGGTTTTCTTCTTTGTCTTTGGAAACACAACTTTCACAGGTTAGAAGGTATTACAGTATTTATAGCCCCTCAAGTCCTCACCAAGGGCTCAAGCTGACAAACTGGGTGCTAATTAGGACCAGAAATAGGGGTGGTGATGTGGTTTTATGACATAGGCATCTGGCCAGTAAAGGAACTAAGAGCAACCACACACTTACAGAAGCACTGCTGATGTAGTTATGTTCCAGGAAAAGAGCAAATGTGAAGCCTGGTTCAAGGGATTGACTTTCCTCAAGAACCAGACTGTCTGGATTTTCAACGGCTATGGTCTTATGTGATCTTTCTAATGAACTAGCTACTCATATCACCATGACCCAAAAGAGTTCCTATAAAGGACACCGCTAAACCTGATCTACTTCTCAAACAGGCAAGTTACTACTTGGTCAGATTGAAATCAAAATCCAGCTTGAACAGTGATCAAAATACTGTCCCACAGACTAGAAAACAGGACAATAAAAATCGAAACAGTTAAAAATATTATGTTTTAATCATTAGTAAATTCTTTGTACAATGTAATTGTCTATTTTCTTAATTGAATGAAAATAAATCTGTAATTTATAAAAATGTTAATCACTTACATTAACTTCAGTGATTTAGGGTTTACGGTTGCTGTAGTAAAAAAGAAAATGTAAGATAAAGAGAAAATAATAAACATTTTTGGAAAGTTGTATCTGTAGAGGTCGTTTCTGTTGCTAGAAAGCGACCCCAGTAGAGTGGTAAGGACACCAACCCACCCACAAAACTTCTGACCCAAAATATACCCTGTCTACAACAAATGCAGGGGCGGAGGAGAGAGCAAAGACTGAAGGAATAGCCAAGCAACCAGACCAACCAGAGACCCATCCCATGGGCAGGCACTAATCCTGACACTATTGATGACACTGTTATGCTTGCAGACAGAACCCTAGCATGGGTGTCCCCTGAGCTTGGTGACTCTCACTGAAGAAGAGTTGGGGGAAGGATCGAAGGCCATGAAGGTGATAGGAGCAGAAAGACCAGCAGAGTCAACTAACCTGGATGTTTGAGGGTTCTCAGAGCCTGAACTGCCAACCAAAAAACGTACGCAGGCTCATAGCTCACTGCTCCCCACTCATATGGAGCAGGTATTCAGCTCAGTCATCATATGGGTCCTAAACAACCAGAGTGGAGGCTATTTCCAAAGCCTGTCTGTGGAATGTGTTCTTCTAGCTGGGTTGCCATGTCTGGCCCATGGGAGAGGATGCACCCAGCCCTGATTAGACTTGATGTGCCGAGGTGGGGGGATACCGAGGGAGGGCCTCCACCCTGTCAAAGGTCAAGGGAGGGTGTTGAGGTTTCGTCTATTGCTATGAATTGTAATGCAAAATTATACACCTAGAGCTAGGACTGACTTCTCATGCTTATAAGCTTTGGCTGTGCAAACCATGATCCTTCGTTTAAAACTATTGGCTGCAGCCAGTAATTGGAGAGATTAGAGGTAGCTGGGTTAGGAGTGACCAGGTGGGACAGGAGAAAGGAGGAGAGGGGAAGAAGGAAAGGAGGAGGAAGCCAGCCTCCATGAGGGGAGAGGCATGAAGAGCCAAGAGAAACAGCAAGTCTCAGGGGCACACCACTGGGAGACAGCCAGACCTGCAGTTACAAGAGCAGATTAGGAGTGACCACTAGTAATTGTCAAAGCCAAATGGCCATGGTCTGAGTCTCATTTATTTGTAAGCTAGTGAGGGACAAGCTTAAATTGTTCTTGCCACAGGGCTGGGAGGAGGACCATGGGAGGAGAGGAAGTGATAGGAATGAAAAAGAAAGGAGAGAGAGAGAGAGAGAGAATATGAATGTAGACATGATTAAGAATAAGAAGTCGGGTGGGGATTTAGCTCAGTGGTAGAGCGCCCGCCTAGCAAGCGCAAGGCCCTGGGTTTGGTCCCCAGCTCCAAAAAAAAAAAAAAAAAAAAAAAAAAAAAGAATAAGAAGTCAACTTCCATAGATCATACCTGTAAAAGGACACTGGTTTGGTCTTTATCAAGGCAACTTCCCTAAACCTGAACTCCACACTTAAACATACGCTATTGTGAAGAGCGGGGTGCTAAGTGATGGCTTTAAACAATTTGTGCAGCCCTTAAATGCATAATAGTTAACATCTGAAGTTCATGTTTTAAAACTGTAGTGTAGAGAACTGCTGTCATGTGAAGTGGGAAAGAAGGCAGAGTGGCAGAATTATTTGTCTGTGGCACAGCAAAAGGATTAATTCTCACTACACACACACACACACACACACACATATATCATGTAAAATGTAAACACTCAAAGTTAGAAAATCTTTTCATTGAATAGATGTTAGTTCAGCTTTTTTATCTATCAAGGACTGTGTTAGGTACTGAATGTCTAGAGTTAGTGTTGAATGAATTAATTATCTACATACAGAGCCGTGAGCAACACACTAAAACTTCCCCCTAGAAATGATCATGATTAATGTCACTGATATTTTATTATTCGGTCTTAAACTTTGGAATCTCTGTAATATATTTTATATAGAATGCTTAAATTATCCCAAAAATCCAATCATCATCTTACTTTTTTAATCACAAGCCAATGAAGGGAAAAATAAAGGCTGGAGTAGTTCAACTGCTGTCAAAAGTCACTAAGGGAATGCAAGGCAGAGGTAGCTCCTCAGGTGTCTTCTAAGGGCCGTGCTCTCCCCTGAGCAGCCTCTGACCAAAGCCTCAAGAATGCGGAAAGCCTCTGTTATTCTCTCTCACTTGAGCTGTCAAGTTCTGTGTGGAATTCTTGCCGTACAACAACAACTTGTTCAGTCTTACCTGGATATTGTATCCGTTTCTGATCTGTGCTTTTAATAAATGAAAATTTGAAAACCGACTTCTGGTTTTGTCTTAAGCCAAACCTTCAGATGTTTGTCAAACTCAAAAACATCAGAATTACCTAAAAAAAAAAAAAAAAAAAAAAAGGTTAAACTTGTGCAACTCTTTTCCTCACCTCATTTTGGAAATCTCCGAGTCTGGGATGAAACTTCAAAGACACCGGAATGCCCCTGAGCCTTTTAGATGATTCTGACGTGCATCTACTACTGAGGCCAGATAACAAATGACCAATGGAAAAAGCTCTTAAAGCCTGACCCTTTCCCTTCTATCATGTCTCTTAAAAAAAAAGAAAGAAAGAAAGAAAAAGACCCAAAAAAACCCACAACAACAAGAACAATAATGTATGCAAGCAAATTTATAAAAGCTCTAAACAATAAATGTTCAATGATATACTGAAGTATGCAAGTGGGTACTAAACTGGGCTGATCTATGTAAAACGAAGCCAAATTCCTGGTTGCCTTGTATGTCTGCCTTCTTGTGCTTTCATAGTTAGATTGAAGACTCCAAAGATTATCATGAAGTAGCCACGATGTTCATATGAAAAAGGGACAACAAACACTCTGTGAATTCAAATAAAGTATGTAATTTCCAGAAACTCATCAAAGACTCATTCACAGCCTTCAAAGGCACAGGAAATAAATGTGTTCACGATCAGTTGGATTTCCGATCTCGAATTAATTCTGACTCCTGTCAGATTCCTCTTCTCAATCCAAATGTTTACAAATTGATTCACTTGTCATGCGCAATGGAGACAGCCATTACAATGTACCATAAAAAAACATAGAATATTTCCCTGCACACTACTGGACATGTGCACCAAGTGTTGTCAGGGTGACTAAGAAGCAGTCATCTGAGACCTGACTCGACAAGAGAACAAGGTCAAAAAGAAAGAAAAAAAAGAAAAAGGTCAGATCTTTAGTAAAATAGCCGTGAGCTGGGAAACATGACCCACGACTCTGCCATGATTAAGTGGTTTACTGTCATTAACCAGTTGACCTTAGGAGGCCATAGAGAAATCAATTAAGCCATTTGGTCTGACCCCAAGGAAATATGGATAAATTCTCTGAAAATCAGTTTCATAAAGATTATTGCTTAATGCGTAATTGGTTTAAAACCTCACTCCCAAAGAGAGGTCTCTTTAGCAATATCATGATAATTGTGCGATAAAGGTTGATGGCCTCATGTCAACAATGACAACATCAGGAGAACCATCAGGTGACATCAAACAGAGTGCCTACAATTTCCTAATTTCGTCATCATGGTCACCTGACATAGCACTAAGCATAACCTGTTTTCCAAAGGAGAATACTAAAAACTAAAACTAAGATTGCAACGTATCCAATGTCACAAAACCCACAAATGGTTTGTCCCATTCCTGCTTAAGAAAGTACCTCAGCGCTGTACTGAAAAAAGTACAGACGGAATGCAAATGCATATGCTGACTTCAGGAGATGAGGGAACCAGAGATACTAATCTCAAAAATATCAAGAAGGAAAATGCAAGATTCAGTAGGACCAATAGAAAAAAGGAATCCTTTTTCTTTTTGTATATTAAAAATATATTTCCCAAGTAAGACAAAGTAAATATGCTCTCTAGCACAACAGCTGAACAAAATGTTGGTGGGGGGCAGAGGGCTATGAATTTGGAATAGTTCATTTACTTTTAGCACTGAATACCAATCCACTGTCTGGATGGACTAGGAAAGCACGTTGGTTACTTCCAAGTATTGGGAAAATGGATACTTTCAATAATGACGTGCACATACATTTTCAATTGACTTGGATGAGCATCAAAATGTGTGGCTGCTAAATTATCAGAGCCTAAATCTTGTCAGAAATGGCCAGTTTTCCATCAGCCACGATCAGCCACGATCAAAAGGTCCTATTGCTCTCCATACATACTCACGTCTGCTGGATGGTGCCAGTGATTTAGATGTGGGTCATTTGGGAGGTTTACATCATCATTTTGTTTTAATTAGTGATGTCTAATCTTACACAGTGTGGAACATTCTTTTCATGACAGACACAGCCTAGGAGCAACCCATATAGGAGGATTCTCATGCTGGCGAGACCGGAGCAGAGTTACAGCATCTTCGCAAAGATAGTGAATGAGTTTGTCCTTCCTCCTTCCTTCCTTCCTTCCTCCCTTCCTTCCTTCCTTCCTTCCTGACAGAAGAACAAATGTTGTAGTCCCAGGTAAGTGTTTACTTGAAGAGAGAAGTTGTGTCCCACATGCTCAGACCTCTCAAGCCATTATGCTCTCAATCATGACTGAACTGTAAGTAATCAATCAACAGAGGCATCCTGAGTATTCACCCCAGAGCAAGTACTTACTTCTATCTTGCATTTTTTCCTGACCTTTTCACTAAGAAGCCTTTAGGGATTTTCTCATAAAATATCTTTAAGAAAATACTTCTAGTAACAAAAAGGTGTTTGTTTTCTGTCTTAGATATTAATCATATGTAACCATATGCAATTTTTGTAGTGTAAGTGTAGAAAGCTACCGGGTTGATAACATATACTTAATTTGACACTTAATGATGGGGAGACTTCTGAGGAAGCTGTGGTTGAGCAAGGTTGTCACTATGCAAGATCATGGCATGTGCTTACAAAGACTGAGGTGGGCGGAGCTCACTGGGATACAAATCTCATGAGGCTATCGGTGTTGGAAACTGTCCTTGCTGCCCACTCAGAAGAAGACAACACAGGAGATAAGTATGAAAAAGAATACTCTGAGGAAAAACAAACTCTGAAAGTTTGCTTCATAACTTTACAGATTAGATAAAATCTGACGTAAAGGGGGGAAACAATTCTTTAGCTAGGAGAGAGCTGCTCACTTCACTGCACTCAAGTCTCTCATGCCCTCCGTGGATGAGTGGTTGTGATGGTCCTTTAGTGTCTGTGTAATGATGCCAGACAGGGGCTCATACATGGAACTGCACACATTTCCACACAAGTACTTCTAAAGGACCTTTTCACATAAATGTTTTCTTGAGGACTTTAAAATATTTTAATGAATTTTCATTAAATTTTGTCTGCCCTTGAAATGGTCTTATATTTTTTTACAAAGTGTACTAATTTCTCCTCCCTAAATTAAGTCATCCAATTAAGTGGTTGAAGGTGTGTTGGTAATGAGATTTCTAGATGGAAAACATCATTATAAATTATCTCTTACTCTCTTCTGAACTAAACATTAAAAATAAAGGTCAGATATTTTTTATTGGTTCACAAATATTAGCAGCAATACATTGCCCAAAGTCATGACAGAGAAAGTGTAACCATAGCGATTACTAGTACAGGCTTTCCCCAAATACATTTGAACACAAAACTATACCCAAAATACGCTCCATCATTTGGAATATTTATAAAACAATTCTAATTTTTCATTCATAGTTATGACTTTCTCCCAGAGTATAAATTACAACCGAGAAGTAAACCAAACCATTGTCAACAAGACAAAACAACCGATGAGAAGTTAAAACTAAAACCATTGTCAACAAGACAAAACATACCAATGAGAAGTTAAAACTAAAACCATTGTCAACAAGACAAAACATACCGATAAGAAGTTAAAACTAACCCAAAGATAAATGGCCTGAGAGTCAATACCTCCAAAAGACCTTTCACTCTTCTTTTTCCTAGAATGTTCTTCTTTTCCTTTCCTTGAGAACTTTGTAAATGTCACTTAGTCTATATCTCTCTATCTTAGTTAGAGTTTTACTCTGTGAACAGACACCATAATCAGGGCAATACTTATAAGGACAGCATTTAATTGGGGCTGGCTTACAGGTTCAGTCCAATATCAGCAAGGCAGGAAAATGGCAGCATCCAGGCAGGCATGGTGCAAGAGGAGCTGAGAGTTCTACATCTGCATCTGAAGGCTGCTAGGAGAAGAATGACTTCCAGGCAGCTAACACTAAGGTCTTAAAGCCCACACCCACAGTGACACACCTACTCCAAGTCCACACTTCTAATTGTGCCACTTCCTGGGCGAAGCATATACAAGCTATCACACATACACACTCCCATCCCTTCTCTACCTCAAACGTCTTCTTCCTTCATGGTTTCTTCTTTAATTATCCATATGTGTATGTGTGTGTGTGTGTGTGTGTGTGTGTGTGTGTGTATGTAATATCAACATGTAGATGTGTACATATATAAATTATATATCCTACTGATATATATGTGTATGATACACATATATTATATATGTGTATTATATACATATGTGTATGTATGTGTATATACATATATCATGTATGTGTATGATAAACACATAACCTAATTAGTCGATTTACTCTTGTTAATATGTACATGTATCAGGGCTAACCACTTGAAGTTGGATATCCAAGTGGAAACACATCACTGGAAAAAGAAAACTTCCCTCTTAATATCCTTTGACCACTGTAGTTCTTGATCTAGAACAGTAGTTGTCAACCTTCCTCATTCTGCCACGCTTTAATACAGCTTCTCACACTGTGGTGCCTGCCAACCATAAACTTACTCTCATTCCAGCTTCATGACTGTGCTTTTGTTACTATTATGAATCGTAATGTAAATAATTTTTGAGATAGAAGGTCTTCCAAAGGGTTACAACACACAGGTTAAAAGCCGCTGATCCCTGTCCATGTTGGCAATGTCAGCTTTTGTTACTGTTATGCTGAGCTTGGTCAAGAAACCATATTTTGAGATTTAGTGGGAGCATTTTTTGTCATGCCTAGGATACACTCTCTAACCACTGAGATCTCAGGCCTCCAGCTCTTACCATCTTTCTACCCCCTCTTATGTGATGATGCCTAAATCTAAGGTATCAGGATTCAACTGAAGAGGGATAAGTTGGGGTTGGGTCCCCGCAGTCCCTTATTCTGTGCATTTTGACCATTGTAGGTCTCTGAAATAATTCACATCTCATGTAAAAACACAGATGATTGTTTTATAAAGGAGGAGAACTACACACACACATACACACACATACACACACACATACATACACACACACACATGCAATGCACATACACACACATACATACACATGCATACACGCACGCAAGTACTGCCCAGGGTATTGAACACTTTTAAGTATATTTCTTAGCCATTTTTACCTCCTCTTTTGAGAACTCTCTGTTCAGATCCACAGTCAATATTTTAATTGGCTCATCTATTTTCTTTATTTTAAATATTTTATGTCCAGAGATTATTGTAGCCCTCACTTCTTACCAAAGAATTCTTTTCTGCAAACAAAAGTGACCCATGCACACATCCACAACCAGTCAAAATGACGGTGATGAAGCGTTTGTGGGGTGTCCACGGAGTAAGTTATATGTCTCTTGTCTTTAGCAAGGTATATGCTACTTCAGTCCTTCTGTGTAGAGAGGAAGAAAAGAAAGAAATGTAAGTAATAGTGAAAGAGGCAGACTAAGAGTTCCTCAGCATTTGTAAGTGTATATTGTACACCATAGGACTAGAAATATTATATAAGATATTTTACTTCTCTATGTTACCATGAAGTATAAAACAAATTATCATTTAACACATTCATTTTAAAAGCCTTAAAAAGTTAAAAATAGAAATCAAACTAACACTATATACATAGTGACATATATCCATATATATTCACACACAAAATACATATACATATATGCATATGTGTGTGTATGTGAATAATAAAGGAGGAAAACACAAACTTTCCAAAACCCAAACAAACAAGTAAAAGAGAACAGTCAGACACAGTCAGAGGGAGTTAGTCATAGTCTTTCATGCCTGTATTTCCAGTACTGGAAAAGAGTGAGGTAAGAGAATTGACATGAATTTAAGATTAGAGAAGACAATATATTCAGTTATAACAATATATTCAGTTATAGGTGACCCTGGGTTACTAAGCAATACCCTGTTACAGAAGGAAAGAGAAAGAGAAGAAATAAGGTGGGGAAGACAAAAAGGCAGGGAAGGAAAGGATGAAGGAAAGCTGACAGGAGGAAGAACAGAAGTATACAGAAGCAACAGAAAACAATGTTTAAGGATAAAGAACGAACTTAAGACACCAGACACTGTATGTTTCCACAAAAACCTTAACACTGTACATGTTGACAGGATGCAGAATCTAGTCAATTAATTTTTCCTAGACCTCCCTGTGAGTTCTTACATACTGTCACTATGCCTATAGGAGAACCCCCCAACACACACCCAAAATATAGTTTCAGTGCTGAGTGAGCTAATTTGACTTCATGTGACAAAATTGTGTCATATTCTGTTCACTGATTCACTACAGATCAGAAAATTATTCCTAATTTAAGGTTGCCATGTAATTTCTGGGAATAAGTATTTATTAATGAAATAAATACATACATAAGGTACAGCATGTTGTTATCATATATTAGATAAATTAACTTAGAGACAGGAACTCCTGTATCTTCATATATTTTTGCATCTTATTTCTTCTAAATACCCAACTGTTAATCTTCAAAGATATACTTATGTGGTGAGGCATTGAAAATATTTTCTAAAAGAGTTTTTAAACAGGAAATCTGGAAAGGGAGAGATGTTTTTGGGGTTGCTTTGTTTTTTTGTTTGTTTGTTTGTTTTACTTTATTTTGTCATATTGCAAATGCAAGGAGGAAGAGGGGACAAGGTTAATTCAGAACCAGGAATCTCTGAGGCTGGTGTGGGAGCATAGAAAAGTTCACTGGAAGGAAACAAATAGGATGGATAGGAAAACTAAGAAAGGAGACTGACAGCAAGAGGAAGCCCACTGTGAGAAGTGCCCCTGCTGTGAGGCAGCTGCAGGAAGCATCTGTAGACACATCTCAGTCACCACCAGGAAGGAGGATCCCTGTCACAAACGCATACAAAAGCAGCTTAACTACCTGTGGCATTTGGTTGAAGGGCATGCACAATGCTCCCCGATCCAGCCTCTAATTACTTTATGACAACTCCAGTTCTGCTCTCCCGGTGGATAACATATGTCAAAGCAGCACTTAGTATTGATTGAAACGTAAGGAAATCCTTTGATCCATCTCTCTTCCAGCCATGTCATGCCTGTCTCATTTCACCCTCATTTGTCTGAAGGAACAGAGGCAAGAAAAAAAAAAAAGCATTTCCTTTCAAAGAGAGATAAGATGCGGCTCTGATCCATTCATCATGTAACTGGTTTGCTTGCCTTTACTTCTGAGCTGGGAAAAATTCTGTCAACACGGTCCTGTCAGACCGTCGTTACATGCAACAGTAGGTGTGGAAGAGAGGCCAACAGCTGGAAGAGTATAATATCTAAACTGGTAGTTGTCATGGCTGGGCTGGCCACCTGCAAGGCTGCACAAGCCATTAGAGTAAGGCGGTGGAGAGGATCAGCCTCCCCAGTTTCTCCCTTGCACGTTATATCATATGCCCCTATGTTCCATTTTATCCCATTCACAGCTCATCCAAGCTTAATGTAGCAGAAAGGAGACATGGGGAACTCGGAGTGAGAAATCTTGCAAATGGAAAGAAAAATTCTTTATTCTGACAAGTAGAGTTCATAGTTTTGAAAAAAGAAAAAAGAAAAAGAAAAATATAGTGTAGATTTCTAGACACGCAGTACTACCTCTGGCCGTTTAACTCATTCAATCAACTGAATATCAGCCCGCATGGAGGGAGTGCATTTTCTGGGTCAATCGCAGGCACATTTGTGAGGATGGACTGCTGTCCGGAGCCAGGGTCTCCAGGTCAATGATGAGCCAAATGCCGTGGATGGTGCCACTCCCAGAGCTAGTGCTTCTGAGTGCCGGTGCTTTTGAAGTGTGGCCAGCTGAAAGGAGCGAGCAACGGCACAAAGTATAATGGAGCCCACGAGAGGCCGGAGCATAAAATGCACAGACACAATTACCTGATTGTTAGGCCTGCCATTCAATTTCGGGAGTCTACTTTATCTTGACAATGACTTGCTGAGCAGTATTGGAAAGTCGTTAAACTTTCTATGCTACCGAGGCTTTCAATTTATGAAATAAGTTAATAAAAGCAATTTGATATAGAATAGTGTTCCACATAAGCAGGTGTCCTTGAAATCATTCACTTTAAGAGATCAAATGGATTAGCTTCCTATTGACAGCCTCACATGCTGGAACAGAAAGTATCTATCTATGAAGGACAACAACCAGATGCCTAGGACATTCATAAAACCCTCATTTGTTGTCCGTAGGTATTGGAGGAGACCTCCTCTCCATTCTTGCTCAGGAAAATTGGGATTTTTTTTTTAAATTAGGAAGGATCAAAGGGTCCAACCTTTCAAATAGTCAAAATAGTACAGTTCTTCCTATATTTAGAAGGAAAGAGTCATCCAAAGAATCCACATTTACCAAGAGGCAAGCAAATAATTGTGGTATAAACCCTTAGGGTGGCTCCGTAAGTAAAGGTACTCACTCCAAGCCCAAAGGCCCGTGTTTGATCATCTGGACTACGTCAGAGAAGGAAGAAGAAATTACTCCCACATGTCCTCTGAGCTCCACATGCAAGCCATGGCACATACATGCTCCCCTCATAGAAAAATAATCAGAGAGAGAGAGAGAGAGAGAGAGAGAGAGAGAATAACTCATTGTTCTTATATCAGTTGACTCGATGCTTAAACATCTGGGCAAGAAAAATCTCAGAAGAAAAAAAGTTTGAGGAAATAAGTAACCAACCTAGAAACACAGCATCTGCGGGGCATGAAGAATATTTTGAGGAAGACAAACTTCACGTCTCACACACTTCCACTTCCACTCATCTGTGATCTCTAACCACCTTACGTATGAGGAAAATATCATGTGTTTTCTTAGGACCACTCCTTCAGCAAAGCTGTTCTCTTCTCAATCACATACAGCCCTTAGTGGCACACCTGATTTGGAGTTAACCAATATTCACCGAGCAGACTTGCACTCCTCTCCACAAGAGGGAAGACATATCTGATAGTATAACTGCTCAAATGCATCCTAGTGGGAAAGTCACAGGACCTACAGGACATAACAACCTACTACTCTTATCCAGTTAAACGGCCATCCAGTTAAACAGTGTATATGATTATACACATAGACGGCTGCTGCTCTCAGCTTTTGTGCTGGCTGAAAGTTAATAGACTTGTCACTAGTCAACGTGCTAAGAGGTTCAGTGCTCGGCCCTGACTTGGACACCTCTATCACACCATTTGAGATCCAGGTAACATCAGGGAAGAGGGAGTAGAAAGACGCTAAGAACTGGCAAACCAGGAAGTGCTGTGACACACTGCCTCTCGTAGATGACTGTGATCTTGAGTGTCCCTTAGATATATATGCACAGACCTATAGCTCAAAAGAAAGAAAAAAACTGAGAGTCCCAGCGGGGTCATGAGTTTGTAGGGAGAAAAGATCAGCACAGTTGGGAAGGAGAAATGGAAGGGTAATAGGGTCTGAATATGATCAAATACATTGTGATCATGCATACGGTTTTTAAAACTAGGAAAGTCAGTACAAGCAAAAGCAATACCTTACACCATAGATGTTTGCATAAATGTTATCACACTGTTAGTCTGAGAGCTGAATGTGATGATCACCACTGGAAACAAACTTTGGTTGGTTATGACTTGAGTGGACATAACGAGAGAGCCGGTGCTGAAACGAACAGCATTGTCGTAATTTAAATGTGTCTGGATCTGGGCATAAAACTTACTTCACAATGGATCAACACTTGGCCCATACCCCGTACAATTAAGTTCATGGAGCGAATGTTCAAGTGAGACGAGCTTCATCACCTTCCTTAGGTAATAAATGTCTTGAAGACAAAGACCGACAGCCTTTTCCTTCTTATTCCCAACCAATGCTGAATGAACAGAAGAGACTGACTTAGGGCCGCCCTGTGAAAGCACCAGGGTTTGTGCAATTGTTGGGTTTTTACTCGTTCTGTTCCTCTGCCTGAGTTTTAACGTATGTGCCACCTGTGCTCTTGTGGCCTGTTGTTAAAATAAGCTGCATAATTACAGGGTTTTGAATTTTTACATTTTCCCATCAAGCCCGCTGTTGATTATATTTGTCAGAATTGAATGCCTGCCCTTTGAAAGGTCATTTCTAAGGCTCACGCCTGTTTGTTTGTGTGATTAAAGCAAATCTCACCAGCTCTTGGTGTTCAACAACGGCCACTCTTACTTCTACCCTGTGCAATAAATAAGGCAGCCAAACACCATTTTTCTTCTTAGCTGTGCAGATCAACCTTTAAACACATCTATACTTTATGCCTTGCCATTTTCACATTTCCAAGCAGTTAATGTGACATGAAAAGTCTACAAAGGCAACCTTTTTCAAGTTACTTTTTGAAAGATGATATTATTACACATAAAATATCTTAGGAAGACAATAAATTTTTATAATTTGTTCAATGAAGTTTTGCTTCTGGTCATAATTTCAAATTTTATAAATATTTAAGAACTAAACAATCCTTTGTTTTTATTTGGCATGATGTAGAGTAATGTGTTATGTAATAGAAAAAATATAATCATTTTAAGAAGACTTGGTGACAGTCTAAAATACAGGCATATTATCAAAACATGACATTTGAATACAAACAATAAAAATAAAAAGAGAAACTGAAAACTTGTAAAGTTAAAATAAATTCCTTTTTAGCAAGAACAGGTATTATTTATAAGAGATGAAGAATGAATTTGACCCTAGGCTTCTGGAGGGCAATTGTGAAAAGAGAATTACCCTTTTTTACTTTAGATATATCATCATATTCCCCATGATACTGCTCAGTTCACAGAGGGTGGGAGAGAGAGAACTATTGGAATAGATTTTTAATACTGCTAGCTATGATCTAATGGAATCAAGTACTATAACCTGAAGAAGTGAAGGAAGAACCCAGCAGGACTCATAGACTCACTGATATACAGCATCAAAAGAAACAAACGAAAAAATAACAACAACAACAAAACCCCCTCCAATTTAGTGAACAACTATTAAAGTATCCAAGTTAACAATTAGGTCAGTGATCATAGCAAAAAAGTATGCATGCTAAATACATTGTTACAGATACCTAAGCAGAACTCTCTTATGAGGACTGTCCTGTATCTAATTCAGAGTTGTTTTCTGTAGTTGATACAGTTATTACATGACTTTCCTGTGAATTTATAAAGCAAACATCTAGTCAACCCAAAGTACAAGCAATATCCCAAAGAAGCAATTTCACCCAAATCTGGTTTGAAGAGCCAATATGAATACTGGAATTACTCACAGAAGTCTAGGTAAGAGGCCATGTACAGAAGCAGGAATGACTCAAAAGCACTTCCATCACTGAAGAAGTCCATCCCAGCATTAGTGAGGACCTGCGGAAGCCATGTGCCTGGAACTCCCCGCAGTTTGTAGTCAGCTTAACCATTTTCCTCCTCTAAGCAGCTGTTTACTGCTCATAAAACCATGGAGAGGCCCTTTGAACCATGTTGTTTTGGAGGCTACCAGGGCTTGGCATGCTTAATAAACTTATTAGACTTTGAAGTTTTGTTAGCTTCCTAGCCTATTGGCTTACCCTTACCCTTGTTCTTACTCTCAGGATGTTTCACTTAAGATAAAATGATGTTGTAAGAGACCGACCTCAGCAAGACCAAGTTCTCAGCTCAAAGGAGATTTATCTGCTCCAGAAGAACAGAATGCAAGGACAAGGGACAAAAATAGGAGATAGAGGAAGCAGGAAAGAATAAAGGGAACAAGGGAGAGAATGCAGGAATATTTGTCCCTGAGTGGGACAAAGGACTGCCTATGGATAGAGAGAAGACAGACATGGCCCACAGGAAAATTGACTGTTTATAGAGATAAAAGAGGAAACCCCGTATTGGGATGAGGTGTTTAATTTTAATTGGGGAGTTTATTAGGTGAGCTAGGGCTGCATTTGATTGCTAGACTTGAATAATTTGATAGATGGACTCTGATAGACTTGGGAGGAGAAAATTATCAGATAAGGAAATAGACCTCTGCCACTAGCTTTAGGACTTTAATCCAATGGTTTTCATCAAGGCAGAGGAATCTGAGAGAAAGGCAGGGTCTGCCAGAGCCATCTGCTCAAGTACACTGAGTGTCCACTGTCAACAATACTCTACAAACTACAACTAAAAATAATTATACTACTTCTCTTGATACCTTAGAAACTGCAAATATGAATGCGTGGCCTTTCTTATAGTTATATTGAAAAGGTAGAGTCTAAAGGCTGGATATAGGAATCAACATTGGAATTTTTTGCACAACTAGAGGCCTAATGCTTTACTAATTGTGCAGTATGCCATTTCCATCGTCCTGATTTTTTGAGTAGGCAATGGTAGCAGTAGTGTGAGTATGAAAACAGACTGTACACTTGAAGTCACACTCAAAGATATCCACTGTCTCTCCCAAGAGACATTGCTTAGCAACTTGAGATCTCTGTTTTAATGGTTTCAAAGCAGTAATTACATAGATCTTAGAGCTGATTACAAGCATTACTAAGAAATGTTATCTGTCCATAAATGACATTTTCACAGTTGAGTAAAGTCTAACATCAGAAACACTTCTTTTTCATGAGTGAAGTTCTAAGGGTTATCTCCTTAATTTTGCTGGTGATTGGGACAGTAGTGGCTAGAGGAAGCTTCATTTTCATTGTCACCATCACTGAAGCTATGCATGATTTATTGCTGATGCCAAGAAGTGCATGCTGATAGGAGCCTGGTATAGTTGTCCCCTGAGAGGCTCTGCTAGAGCCTGACCAATACAGATGCAGATGCTCACAGCCAACCATTGGACTGAGCCTTGGGACCACAAGCCTTGGGGAGAGTTAGGGGAAGGACCAAAGGAGCTGAAGGAGATTGCAACCCCATAGGAAGAACAACAATATCAACTAACCTGACCACCCAGAGCTCCCAGGGACTAACCCACCAACCAAAGAGTACACATGAAGGGACTGATGGTTCCAGCAACATATGTAGCAGAGGATTGCCTTACCTGGGATCAATGGGAGGGGAGGCCCTTGGTCCTCTGGAAACTCAATGCCCCAGTGTAATGGGACTCTAGAATGGTGAAGTGGGAATGGGGGTTAGTGGGTGGGGGATCACCCTCATAGAGGAGGAAGGATGGGATGGTGGTTTGCAGCTGGGAAACCAGGAAGGGGAACATTTGAAATGTAAATAAATAAAAGAACCAATAAAAATGTAAACATTCTCTTTTTCCACATCCTTGCCAGCATCTGCTGTCACCTGAGTTTTTTATCTTAGCCATTCTGACTGGTGTGAGGTGGAATCTCAGGGTTGTTTTGATTGCATTTCCCTGATGACTAAGGATATTGAATATTTCTTTAGGTGCTTTTTGGTCATTCAATAATCCTCAGCTGAGAATGTTTTGTTTAGCTCTGTACCTCATTTTTTAATAGAGGTATTTGTTTCTCTGGAGTCTAACTTCTTGAGTTCTTTGTATATTTTGAATATTAGCCTCTATCAGTTGTAGGATTGGTAAAGATCCTTTCCCAATCCGTTGTTTGCCATTTTGTCCTAATGACAGTGTCTTTTGCCTTACAGAAGCTTTGCAGTTTTATAAGGTCCCATTTGTCAATTCTTGATCTTAGAGCATGAGCCATTGGTGTTTTGTTCAGGAAATTTTTATTAGTTTGAGTGTATCTGGTTTGATATGGAGGTCTGTGACCCACTTGGACTTAAGCTTTGTACATGATCATAAGAATGGATCAATTTTCATTCTTCTACATGCTGACCTCCAGTTGAAACAGCACCATTTGTTGAAAATGCTATCTTTCTTCCATTGGGTGGTTTTAGCTCCTTTGCCAAAGATCAAGTGATCATAGGTATGGGATTGCAAACTGGTACAACCACACTGAAATCAGTCTGGAGGTTCCTCAGAAAATTGGACATTGAACTACCTGAGGACCCAGCTATACCTCTCTTGGGCATATACCCAAAAGATGCTCCAACATATAACAAAGACACATGCTCCACTATGTTCATAGCAGCCTTATTTATAATAGCCAGAAGCTGGAAAGAACCCAGATGCCCTTCAACAGAGGAATGGATACAGAAAATGTGGTACATCTACACAATGGAGTTCTACTTAGCTATCAAAAACAATGACTTCATGAAATTCATAGGCCAATGGAATGAACTAGAAAATATCATCCTGAGTGAGGATACTCAATCACTTGGAATGCACTCATTCATAAGTGGATATTAGCCAAAAAGCTCGAATTACCCCAGATGCATTCCACAGAACACAGGAAGCTCAAGAAGAAGAATGACCAAAATGTGGATGCTCCCTCTCCTTCTTAAAAGAGGGAAAAATATCCATAGGAGGGGATATAGAAGCAAAGTTTAGAGCAGCGACTCAAGGAATGGCCATTCAGAGCCTGACCCACATGGTGCCCATATATATACAGCCACCAAAACTAGATAAAATGATGAAGCTAAAAAATGCATGCTGAAAGGGACTGGATATAGATCTCTCCTGAGAGACACATCCAGAGCATGACCAATACAGAGGTCAAGTCTAGCAGCAAACCACCGAACTGAGAATAGGACCCCCTTGGGGGGAATTAGAGGAAGGATTGAAAGAGTTGAAGGAACTTGCAACCCCATAAAAACAACAGTGCCAACCAACCAGAGCTTCCAGCGACTAAACCACTACCAAAAGACTATACATGGACTGACCCAGGGCTCTAACTGCATATGTAGCAGAGAATAGCCTTGTTGGGGCACCAGTGGAAGGAAGGGGAAGCCCTTGGTCCTGCCAAGGTTAGACCCCCAATGCAGGGGCATATGGGGGGCAATAAGGGGATGTATAAGGGGAATACCCATATGGGGAAGGGGTAGGGAAAGGGGGCTTATGGACAAAAAAACAGGAAGGGGAATAACGTTTGAAATGTAAGTAAAGAAATTTATCTAATAAAAAATTGTTTTAAAAAAAGCCTAGAATCTCAATTCCTTTGCCTGAAAACAATTATTACAGAAGAAAAGAGGAGGGAAAGTAAGTCAACTTGTGTTCCACAAATTCCTATAAACCCAAAGAAGATCCAGCTGCCACTTAATATGTATTTTCAGCAAATCAACGTATTTTGAGACTATGGCAACTGACATTGTCTCATAAAAAGATTACATGTAAAGAGGGGCGTGAGATCCAGCTCGTGGAAATTCCAACAGGATGGGGGGGGGACAGCTGCTACCACCCGTACTGGAGGAGCAGGGAGTCACTGTCCTTTGGGGATGGTGACACTGGTAGAGTGCTCACGCTGCTGCTGCTAGAGCACAGTGGATCCTGAGTTCAGATCAACTATGCCACCGCTTTAAGAAATACTTCATTTTTTTTCTTAGTAATTCATCAGATGCCTACATGACCTACATGAACAGGATGGTTGGTGAGCAACTCAGCACAGGATTCTGAGGTGCAGACCAAAGCTGTATGCTGGAACTTAGCGGAAATGAATGTAACTAGGTAAGAATGAGGTCCCCTGGCCAAAAAGACCGTGGTGACATAATAACCCAAATTTAACAAGAGGAAAAAAAAGGATCACTGTGTCTGGGTCTTCCTTTATCATGTGTTTATGGATAATGCAGTTCTTTATTTCCCATTAGTAATTGTTACATTATGCAAATGAGGCAAGAGTCTCTACAATTGTATCAATATCATTGGGCGATACATGACAGGCAAAGTAAAGGGAATATTTTGAGAGACACTTTAACTCTAATAATTATGGTCAGCACTCAATATAATGTTCGCTTTAAAATGCTACAGAGGTAAATAACTTTTTCTTAAGAATCAGTTCCATTGTCTGAAAAATATTGAATTAAGTTGCGCTGCAAATAAAGAAGTAAAGCAAACTCTGGGCCATCTAGTGATATACTAAATAAGAAGATACTTGCTTGTATATCTGGTGCCTAGAAGGGTAAAAAGGACCTGTGATGGAATGTTTTCAACAGTGCTCTGGGGCAATCTTGACTCTACTAACTGCCAACTGCACAACTATGCTATTCATGCATCTGCAGACTATCTTCCGATATCCACTTGGTCAGAATTTAGCCCACTCAGACTTCGGTTTGTGAAGACTCCCATCCTAATTCTTTCTCTTGGCAGTTTTCTGTCTTAGTATCCTTCTTAGCCATAACTTCTCAATTCTCAATCATAATTCCCAATAGAGAGTCTATTGCAGTCTTCAAATACCTGCTGACATCTGGTATTTCCTTGGTCCCACCAGATTAATAGAGTCCAGAGTCCCACCTGTCAATGGCTTTAGACAGAATATTGAGTTGAGAAGAATCTTTTTATCATTATTATTTTTTATTATTATTATTACAGCACAGCTACAATAATAATAATAATAAAAATATTGGGGGCTGCAGGAATGCCTCAGAGGTTAAGAACACTTGCTGCTCTCACAGCGCCCCACATGAAGGCTCTCAACTCTCTGTGACCCCACTTCCACAGGATCCTACACCCTCTTCTGGCCATGACCTGAACTACATACATGTGGCCCACAAGCATACAAACAGGCAAATGGTCACAAACATAAAATAAAAACAAATCACATCTAAAAATAAGTAAGTTATATTTGACATATAACTTGATGGAAACAAAACTAAGTCTATATTTTATATAATTTAACAAAAAATAGAGACTTACGGCTTAGTATTGAAGAATACCTGTATCTACATGCACTGGGAAACCACATCGATTTGATCCAAACAATAACCAGCCTTAGTGATACTTAGTGTGTATCATGTTAAACCCTAATTTAAGAAGCAATTTGTAAAATCAATATGGCATAGAAGGTACCCTGTTAATGAGTTAATGAGTTCTAACATGTTTTATTTCATAAACAGAAGCTACTTACCTTTCTGAAACCCCAGCAATATAGAATCACTCTATCATGATATTCAAGTAACCAGAGAAATTAAGTTGTCAAAAAATAGAATTGATGTACTGTATGAATTTCACAACACACTTCATTTTCATTTCATTTTGAAAGAGTGGTTGAGGGTAACAAAAATAAATCAACTTCTTAGCTATGTAAAAATCAATTTTTAACAAGCCTCTGGTTTGAAACTGTCAGCTGAGGAATTCTGTGTCAGAATTTTTAACTTGGATTTAATTACGCTGAAATTTTCCACCCATACTGATTCTAGGCCCTCTAAAAATTCCCAACCATGAATACAAAACAAAAAAAAATTCAACTTCCAGGCAAGATAATACCCTTTTAAATATTCCAGCTTCAGATAAGTCCATTTGCAAGGGTGTTTCATTTAAAACATTTTGCACAAGGAGTCATTAAACACCTACAGGGTAAAGAGGAGGAGATCAAAACCTTCTTGAGCAGAAAGTTTTGTGAAAACTGGACTGCTTCCATTTCTTAGTCAACATCAAAGCTCAGCATTCAGACCCCTGGTTTTTCTTCATCCTAAGTTTAAACACACCTGCTAGATGCTGAATTCTATGTGCATATTTTACAAGGAGCTTCCATTTTCTTTTACACATATTTGTTCTGACATAGAAAACTGACTCATAGAACTTGACAAAATCAACCAAGAGCCTAAAAAGGGATAAACAAAAATTAAAAAATTATCAAAATTACTTTGTCACATGGCCTAATAAACAACCCTAGGCATCCTCAGATAAACGGCAATGTGTTGGCCAGAGTTGTTATTGATATTTATTGAATATCATTATAACAGTATTTATCAGCATCACTATATCCAGTTCATAATACTTTTAGTAGTTTTGTGACCTACTTTTAATTAAAACTAGAAATATTCCATGGCTGCATAGTCAGTTCCACCTACCAGGATTCATGTGCATATTGTAGCTATGATTTATTTTAAATTTTCATCTTACTGGTGAAATAAAATCATATGCTACATTAATGTTCAAACTATCATGAATTTCACAAAAAAATCCAGAATTTTTATTTCTATTTTTTAAAAATATAGTACTCTGGTTTAATTTTGAAATGGGACAATCACCAGAAGCTGAGTATTTATTTCTTTAGACCAAGTCCACCCTCTTCAGTTCTACCGTATTCAGGATTCCCTAATGTTTACTCCAAAACATTAAATACCAAGACTTATATTTCAGTGACTCTACAATCTGACCTAATCATCAATATCACCTAACCATACATTAATTCAACTCCTTGGTGACATCTATCATAGTTAGCAACATCCATTAGGAATGTTCACAGCAAATAAAATTAACACCTAACTGGAATTAATTTAAACTGAACAGTTATGTGCTATCTCTTATGTCAAGAAGTTTTGAACTTGAGGTTCTTAGTTGACCTCATTGAATAGCCCATCAGTTCAGCATTGCTCAAGTTTCCTGTTTAGCCATGACTCCTTCTAATACCTCCTTGCATTGTTTAACTTTATAGCATCAACTTGTACAGGTGTCAGAAAAGTGCAACCAAGTTCAGAGGAAAGAGAGAATCTTCTCTCTCATGTCTCCTGTTATCACTGACAAAAATATTTCCTCAAATGTCTCAAGTTAAATTCTCCTCGCAGCTCATGCTCGTGTCAGGGAGGACCAGGCTGCAGAAAACATATCACATATTCTTTAGTCCAGGTTTTCCAGCAAAGCAGGAAAATCAACAAGGTATGCATTTGTATTTTACAAAGAAAGAGATGTAGTTTAAGCAATGGTCTACAGGATCAAGGTGTTTGCCAAATTCAAAGTCTAGTGGGAGGATGCTAGAGACTGAAGGAGAGCCAATGCTATTATTGTTCAAGTACCAAAATTATCCAGCAGCAGGATGCTCCCTGCAGAGGTCAGTCATCTGGTCTACCCAGGTCTTCAACTAATTGGAAAAGCTCCACCTTTGGGGATAATGTGCTATATACAAGTTTCCGACCTTGAAATGTTGTTCTCACCAAACTGCTGCCAGAAAAAGGAAAAACAAAAAAACTAACATAATCTCTCATCAAATCTGGGCATCATGGCCCAGCCCTGCAAACACATAAATTAAACAATCATGCTTTAGAAAACTCATATCGAAGGAATAAAAAGTGGGAATAGAGAAAAAGCTACTTCAGACTAAAATTGACCTGTTCTGAGAGAAGCCCTGACTCATTGTATGTCTTGACTCCTCAAGGTCAAGGGGAATACTCAATGTGAAAGGAAAAGCATATTTCTAAACATTCAGATGGATAAATGAATTGTTCAATAGGCCTAACATAAAGAGATGAGCAATGTGGCCACTTCAGACACCAATGTGACTTCAAACACAGCTGTTTGAATTGTCTTCATATACCAAGGTTGACTCATTATCTACCACATAAAATTCTACTTACATGATAACAATGAAATGGTCTCACGTGTCTCCCTGTCTGTTCAACTGTTGTCAACAGACACTGTGACCAAGGCAACTCTTATAAGGACAACTTTTAATAGGGGCTGGTTTATAGGTTCAGAGGTTCAGTCCATTAACATTAAGGTGGGAACATGACAGCACCTAGGCAGGCATGAGGCAGGAGCTGAGAGTTCTACATCTTGTTACAAAGGCAAACAGAAAACTGGCTACCATTTTGCTTAGGAGAGTCTCAACCCACTCCCTCTCCCACGTTGATACACTTGCTCCAACAAAGCCACACCTCCAAATAGTGCCACTCCCCAGGCCACACATATTCAAACCATCACTCTCCTCAAAGCCTCCCCAATGTTTTCTGTCATTTGTTTTTGTGTGGCTGTGATAATATATTAAGTGATATATGTGGTCCAGTCTCAAAAAGACAAGTACAATTGGTTTTCTCTCATATGTGGATCCTAATATTTAATGTTCGTACATATGCAAATAAGGACTTGTGAGAGTGGATACTAAGCATGAAGCTAGATGCTGTGAGATATGAACAAGAGACGCTGGGAAAGGAAGGGGAGGGGAAATATGTCACATGTGGCATGGACAGGGACATGAGGCTACTGGGATAAGAGGCCCCAGGAGAGCAAGGGGTGTAGGGAAGAAGCAGAAGAGAAAAAAAATAAGTTTTATTTGAAAATAGCATGAAGACTAATTCATAATTCAATGAAGTTTTAATTTTTTTAAAGTAAAGATTGAAAATAAGTCACTTGCAACTAGATTCCAGATAAGAAACTGTAGCATTCATTGGAGATAAGCAAACTGTGTGGTGATAGTCTGATGATCTAATGATTCTGTTTTTATGTAAACCCTAAACCTTGAATACAGTCAATAATTGTAACAACTTCTTCTACCTGTGCCCCATTCCCACCACTTCACCACCATTCCACATAAGAATTATGTTGTCCTCTCTCCTCAGTTACTACGAAGCTAAAGCCTAACTTGAGCCAGGCTTGGTGAGACAGGCCTTTAATTTCAGCACTCAGGAGACAGAAGCAGAAGAATCTTTTGAGTCCAAAGTCAGCCTGATCTAAAAAAATTGTTCCAGGACAGCCAGAGATACATAGTAAGACAGTCTTCAAACTAACAATCAACTAAAACAGAAACAAAAACCAAATCCCCCAAGTCCAAATTGCCTATATATACCTGAAGTGAAAATATTACCCTGTTCAGTCTTCCTTATTATTAGATGTTTGCTGCCATCACTGACTTATATCATCTTATCTATTTTGATATCTGTCACTATAATTTCTATAAACACTGTATGGATGGAGACCTGAAGTCAATGACTAAGGAGATTATTTTTAAAAACTGACTCACTCCTCTTTGGAAATCTGAGAATCCCCAAAGCTGTTTTAGCTTCTTCTATTTGATTTTCTATTCGATATATCCCAGAGATGAAAACAAGCTCCTCCCTTCACCTTGGTGTCACTGTTTATTTCTCTAATTATAGAATAAGCCTTTCAGCTCATTTTCTATACAAAGAGAGAACAACTTTCATTTAATAGACAGAAACGCCCCCTTTTGGGTAACTTGTAAAAATGTACCCTCCTAACGCCTACACTAAGTAACTTAATGTGTGAAGTACAACCCTATCAGAAGTGGGATTAGGAAAAAATAGTGTTTCATCTGGTAATGTGCATCCTGTGAACAGGTGCATGATTCAGTGCAGCGGGGCCAAATAAATGACACCAGGAAACAACGCATTGCTCCAAATGGACTTCTATGATATGCAAAACATTTTAGAATATTTTCCTTAATTTTTGTAAATATTAGTATATGATTTCAGAAACCATCTGTGCATTAACTTCTGGAAGAAGACTCTTAATGCACATTCTCCATTTCTTCCTAATCCGCAGGAATAAAATACAAGGATAATTAATATATTTACAGTTCCCTATAATTTTTCTGTCAGCTTCTTTCATCGGCTTCTGTTTTCTGGTGAATAATTTCATGCAATGAGAAAATGGGCAAAAATAAGAGATGTGGATTTGCTCTGCATTTTTCACACCTCTCTAAAACTTTTCTGATATTAACTCATCTGTGATGCATATGTGTGATGTGTGTGTGTATGTGTGTGTTTGTGATCGTGCGTGTATGCACATGCGCAAGTACACATGCGTGTAGTATGATTTTGAATGCCGGAGCTCAAAGCTGAGGGGATTTCTCCATATTTTAGCATCTTAGTTTTTTGAGACAGAATCTCTCTATCTCCCTGAATCACAAATCACCAGGTCTGGTTAGCCAGCAAGCTCCTGGGGTTTTCCTGACTTGGGCTTCTAGCAGAGAGGCAACAGGCCCTGTGATGGAATGCCAAGCTTGTCACAGGGTCCTGGGAACAAAAAAAAACTCAGGTCCTCATGCTTGCCCTGCAGCCATTTTACCCACATTCTCAGCCTTTCTAGTTTTTACTACTTTTAGGTGATACTCCTTGAAGGTCAGTGTTATAGGCATGATTGATATTGGTGATTACAATTCTCTCTGAAACTGCTAAATTATTCAGTTGTATGGATTGTTTTGTCTCACTTTACAAGCAGGCAAATTGAAAAGGATTAAACTCTTCTTGTCTGGGTAAATGACAATAACTTAGTGGTCAACAGCCCGGTTCCCATTGCGACATCTCTTCAGTATAGACTAAACACCCTGATTTATATAGGGTACGCCTAGTCCAAAATTCAGCAAGATGCATGGACCAGTCTTTATAGTATTACTGTGATTTTTAAGAGGAAAGAATTATGAGCATCCTAAATCCAGGTGTCTTTTAAGGGGGAAAAGAACAGCACCAGACATCCTCAGAAGGCCAGAGCCAGTCTAGATAAAGGAGGGGCAGTCCACGCTAAACCAGATATCCCTGCTTGGAAGTTAATCTTGCTGACTGTGTTTCACATGGGACTATTTGTCAACAGATTGCTTTCTGTTCATTATAACCCTCATACTCAGATAGAAGGGAATTGGCCACACCAGTGATATAAATACATTGTAGGCACGGCCTCCCTTTTCATGATTAATTCTACCAGTGGTACAAATTTGCATGAATGAATGTCAGTGTGTTTTCTGCCCTGAACATTTCCTGCTGTCTTCAGTTCAGCCCCGCTGACATTTATTACAAATAATAGCTAAATATTCCTGATTTAATAGCTGCGGTGGCCCCACATCTGAAGGTGATGTCTGTAATAAAAGCAGACAGGACGAGCTTATAACAAATACTAATCAGATTGTGTTTGCACATGTAATGGATAAGCCTCACACACACACACACAGTCACAAAAAAAAATGTGCTGGTTACTCTCTAAATACAGCCGCAAAAAGTCACAGTTCAGGAACATATTGGTTGCTTTATTGCCTTTGTATCGCTCCTCTTCCTCTATCTCCTTTAAGTAACCAAGGGCTCTGAGCACAATCAAGATTGAATATTATCCCCCTTGTTATCAGGGAAAAATAGGGCACTAAACACAGAAGACTAGCTCTGCCCCTTTATTCATCCTTTGTCGCTCCTTCTAAACAAAGGGCATTGTCCCCTGATAAATTCCATTTTCTCCCTCTTATTCAAAGGTAGTTTACACACAAGCTCCGGCGATTCTCACACAATGAAGTGACTGGCAAAGATACAAATAACTTTCAAAGTTCTTTCAACCTGTTGACCCAGATGTCCCTTCTGAAAGATATAAACTAGCCCTCCACACCTCTTACAATTGATAAAGGAGACTGTAAAACCCGGATCACAAAAAGAGGACACACGGTGCCTACTAAAGGCAAGCTTAAAAGCCAATGGGAATAAAAGGTGCTTTTCTCTTTATCCTACCCAAACTTCACAAGCCTGTACGTGAAAACTGAAGGTCAAATTAGCATTGTCTTCACCTTGACATTTAAACATGGAGGAATCTCACTCGTGTGGCATTAATTGTGATGATCTTTATGAAAATACAACTTTTCCTATTTTTCCCATTTTTTCCCCACTTATCTTTCTGGAATAAATTGTGCAGAAAATTGTACTTAGAGGTGATTGTAGCCACTAAGGTTTTCATGTACACTCTACTGAAATGCATTGTTTGAAAGGCTTTAATTTCTGTGTATATAATTTTTCTGTAGCAGTGGCTACAGACGTTTCCATCACAAAGCACTTAGAGATCTTCCACAGTACCAACTCAGTCAACTCTCACGTGAGGTTTGAATATTCCAGGTGCAGGTAGAGACTGGAAGTATAGTAGTGTGTGTGTGTGTGTGTGTGTGTGTGTGTGTGTGTGTGTGTGTGTGTGTTTGTGTGTGTGTGTGTGTAAATATATGACATACATATACAAGTGTGTGTTTGTATCTGTATGTATATAGTCTTTGAAATTTTCATTATTGTATGCAGTGTCTTTTGATCATGTCCATATACCTCAGTTCTCTCCAACTGTCCCTGGGAATCTCTTCCAACCCAGGTCTCGATTCCATATCCTCTTCTTTCTTTCTTTTACGACCAACTTCATGTCCTGCTTCCCTGAATCACCTGTGATGCCATAGATTTTACCACCTTCATTCCCTCTTCCCCTCACAAATGAATGAGGCCAAGGAGCAGAGGATACAAATTGTAGACCAACTGGATCTTCTAAAGCTCTGCCCTGTGCCTCTGCTAGAACAACCTAAGAATCTAGACATCGCCGCTTGTGTGACTAGAAATGGGTGCTTCCAGGAAAAGCAAAGGGACAGAGTCAGAGCAAGAAAAGTTCTGCCACCTTATGCTCAGGGAAGTTTGAACTGGTGACCTCTCCCATTAGTTGACAGGGTCTCCCATTCAAAATTTTCACCTTCATTATTATTTTCAAAAGAGGTAGAAAATCAGGCAAAACACACCAGCACGCACCAGGAGTTTTCTCCCGAATCAACAAGGATGTTGACCAGGAAGTGAGTTGAGAAACTGCGTTCATTTTACCTCTTCATTTAGGACAGTGTTGCCGAGGAAGGTGACAATACGTTAAAACTCACACTCTGAATCGATTAGAATTAGATTACAGTTCCTGTCACAAGTCCTGGATTGATCTTCTCCTCCACTACCCCTGCTGCACTTACTTTCTTCTCCGTCACAAGAACCAGTCTCTGTAATTTACTCCATGTACAGCAAAGCCTACTGGGAAACTTTGCTGGCTTTTAAAGCCATACATAGAGCCTTGTGCTTCACAGACAAGCCTGGTGCCATCAGTCTCCGATGCTTCTCTTCGCCTCTGGATGAGAAACAAATCTCGCTCTAAGTGACAAAGAACGATTTGATATCCATGTTGCTTATTGTCATGGCCAGAATCCAGAGGTCAGGATGTTGGGTTGCCGAGTCTTATATCCTGTGCCACGGTTCCACCGTCTCCATCACAAATGGTTACGCTCCTCCCAGAGACACAATCAGCCCACTAGGGAGGTGTCCTCCTGCCTTGCACCTTCCACGTATTTCATTTCACTTGCATAGGAATTATAGTCTGCAAATACCGTATATACATTTATCCCCACATCCCCACTGGGCTTCCGTATGGGAATACCATTCTGCAACGCTGTCTCTACTCTTCTCAGATGCGCCTGATCTTTGGACCCGCTCACAAATAACAACCGGATATAATTTATTCCTACTCTGAGCTCTTGGAAGCCTTCCTTTCATTTATTGCATCATAGAAGTTACAAACACTCCTTCCTATACTCGCGGTATTTCACCAGATGCACTAGACCGTGTGTTTCCTCATTCACGCCCAGACCACACAGTATATAGCACAGATCCTTATCCTCCGTTGGAAAATAATAGTATATGTATGAAGTTGATGTTTGTTATCCAGATACCATCTACTTCAACTCTTAGCAAAACAATGTTCCTTCTACCATGAACCAGCGTGTCTTTGTATTAGTATGTTAACACTATAGAGGAATAGATGTTACTTTGGTGTCATAAATGTTATGTGAAAACTGAAGAGAAAAAAATGGATTTGAGATTTCACTTTGCTTTAGCTAGCTGAAAATGGATGACCAAGAGTTAAATGTGACAAGAGAGAAGCATGGATCATTAGAAAACCATGTCAGGACTCACCTGCAAGGGGGCACGTGCAACTTTGTTTTATAGCTCCACAAAGCAGTGTTCTGACGGGCCATCTTGTGGACATGATTTCACCATTAAATGACCACATCAGTCAGTTATTGGCTAGGAACCCAGGAAACTATCCATTGCTCTTCAGAGCTGGATTAAGGCCCTTTTTGATCTGATATCTTTAGCTGAAAACTGAATGAAAAGAGAATCTGATTCTCAATGTCTTTCCAAGCATTACCCACCAGCTATACGGTCCTGAAGATCCCAGGAATGTTTGTGACAGAGAGAGCAATTAGTCACATGTTTCAAGTCTGTATCTATATAGAAGCGCAAGATGTTAGGAAAAGAAAAAAATCTAAGGAGCTGACACCAAGGATCAAAGAAAGAATACCAAAATAATCACACTGAGGCAAAGTTTAAAGCTTATGCTAAAACCTTTAAAGGGTTTATTCAAGGAAGGAAGGTGGGAGGAAGAAAATGGCACACAGGAGGCAGAGAGCAAAGTGGATAGACAAATAGACAAGACAGAAGACTAGCACTGCTGTGAAAAAAGAAAGGCGTGGAGAAAATGCTCTGGGGTGAAGCAGTGCTAAGCAGGACTCCAACCCCACTGTGGCTGCCCCCTCCACGGCTGCACTGTACCCAGCCACATTCTAGAATATACAGTGGCTCTTACAGCCTCTGTGGCACCCACCATGTCCCCCGTATGTGTTCAGGAAAGCACATATTTGGGCCTTTCCAAGACCACATACTTTTTGAGACTTAGATCAACTTTCTATAGGGCAGTTAGCCAGACCCAAGCTCAAAAAAAAGTATGATATGCTTGAAATCACTACAAATTTCACTGGAGTGCAGATTTGGATTCAGAGTCTCTGGAATCAAGGAGGATTTCTATACCACATAAGTATTCCTGTGTCATGCTGTTTCCTGGGCCACACTTCAGAAGGGAAGATCTAAACAATACATCAAATAAAATTTGACCTAAAGAACAGACACATTTAAAAACCCACTGCCTAATGCTTAGGTCCTGCTTCCATAAGAGCCATACTTGGTACAATTTAAATATCCTACTATGTGCAACAACACTTCATATTGTCTCTGACATCACAATACATGTCATTATATTCCCTTGTTTTAGTATTTATCACTTGTCTCTCTCTATTATATTACTGGGTTCCAAAGGAGAAATGTTCACTTCACAGATTTTAATTACCTAAAGTTCTTGTTTCCTTATTGATTACCAAAAGCAAGGTACCTTTTTTGCATTAACATCTCAAAATGTCCAATTTAATCTACAAATACTGTTTTTTTTTTTAGCTCAGTGTGTACAGATGATATGGACTGTTTTCTCGTGTCTCATGAAAAGACCATTTTTATTACCCTCTCAGAAGTATGCCTCAGATAGAGACATAATGTGAAAGTTCAGGAGCAAAACTGCCCACAATGTGCTGGAAGTGTCTGTGGCATCTACAGGACAATTGCATCTGCATTAAATAAAGCGTCCCTCAACTGCTTGAGGAAATTAGCTTTGACATCAGATCATGATTAAATTGCTTGGGCAGCATCCCACAATAGTGTAACTCTGTTCACGTCTTTGAAAACAAAAGCATAATGCTCTAGAATTTTCCATGCCAACTAAACACAGGCATTGGATCTGGAAATATCTCCAAAGGATCATGGGGCTTTGTGGGTAAAGTCGTCCTGAGTCATTTGAATCTGGAGCTTCCATTATTCCAGACATGGTGGCTATTTCGAGAAGCGTCAAGGTCACAAGATACGCAGAGCTTAATTGTTGTCACTTCCCTGATGCTTTCAGCAACTGTGTGCTCCTTTTTTATACATTCTGGGCTTTGAAATTCACCCAGCAACTTCGCCATCCCCTCCCCATCCCAATCAGAAGGCTTTCAAGGCAGCCACTCTGCAAAACACGAAATCAGGGGAAAAAGCAGCTAAATCAAACTCAAATAAAAAGCAGTGATAGAAAGCTTCAACAAAGTCCACACAAGGAATCAAGCTTGCTTTTAAACAAAAATATTGACATAGCAATTTAAAATAAATACCAGCCTCATATGCTGAACACTTTATTATTGGCTCACAGGACGGCAAATGCAAAGAACACATTCTTCTCTGAAACACTGCCAAAGGCACACGACTTCAAAGCCAAACGTTGTGACATGCTCGTAAGTGGCTTGCATCATGTTGATTGTTGCATTTGATATAACACAACGCCGGCGTGTTCATTAAGCCTACATTTTTGCAATTAAGGTACATATGTTTCGCTCCTACAAATGTCTGAGAGCCAGGTGGAACTAGTCAATCGCTCTGGTGACATTGAGCATTTCTATAACAATGCTGAATTCTAGCTTACTATTTTACACTCTGCCTATTACAGAGGAAAACAGAATTGCCAATACGTCCTTTTGTGTAAAACTGTAAAAGCTCAGAAGATCTTAGCAAATGCTGGCTATGGCATGGTGAAGGTACGGTATAGCAGATGTCTACAAGTATCCTGTTTAAGAGTCTCATTGTAAAAGATCCTTCAAATGCAGCCCTGTTGCCAGTAATTGTGAATTAATTGGCGTCATTGAACTCTGAAGGTCTAACGGAGCACATCCTCTGATTTGCTGTCACCAAAGCACATTTCATGATAAAATGATGAGTAGGTCTTTGTTCCCTCACTGTCCTTTCAATCTTTAGGTAAAGTGCCTACATACAAAAGTCAAGGAGATTCCAAGCCAATAATTAATTCCCCCTCCAGCATTTAAAGAGCCGAAATTATCAATGGATTTCATTCCAACCTGGAACAGACTGAGTGGACGACAAGAGGCCGCCACAGAGTGAAGATGTTGACCCCTGAAGTTAAAACGCTAAGTTTCAGTTCATTGGAAACTTGAAATCCTGCACTCCTGGACAAATGAAATGTTAGGTGTCAAGTAGCTAAACGAAATACGGCTTTTACAAATAAATCCCAGCCAGGCTGCAGTTGTGTGACCTTGCCCAATCTACCTCTCTGGGTAGAGCACAGTATAACTCTCATTGTAATGCCAGGCCACACTAATTAGCTGAAAGCTATATCTGGGGGTGAAAGGGCAATGGGAAGGCAAAACAAAGATTGCTTCAAAATTGTTCTCCCCGTGTTTTCTGGACAGGGGTTCAGAAAGATTGCCTAAAGTGCACAAGCTCTTTTTGATATTTCTGACAGTTAAAGTACCCTAAATTGGAATGTGCTCCCGTATAACAGGATAAAGGAGAAGACAATTGCTACAGAGTGTTGATGGTTAAGAGAATGGTTCCTCCCGCAACTGTAAATATCAGTGGAGTTTGTTGAAGTTTCTCTTTAAAACTTTGAAGAATCTTCACTGCACATACGTACAGTCCTCCATGTCTAGCCATTCAGTGGTTGCCTTCCAGCCTGCGACATCTCATCACCCACAGTTCAGCACCACTCTTCACAGGACCTGTGCAGAGGTCAGAGGACACGTCTGTTGGCCAAGTATCTCCTTGCACTTCCATGGGAGTTTTGGGATCTAAATCAGTAGGCCTCACAGACAGGGCCCTTACCTACTGAGCCATCACACAAGCCCAGATTTTGGTTTTAATTGTCTCAATTAATCTGAGATACGCTTCATTTAGAAGTACTAATCTCTACAAGTAATAACCAATTAAAAAAGCAAGTTAAATATTTCAATAAATCTAAGTGCAAAGGAAAATGATGATCCTAGAATACTGGGGTAATTTTGAAGTTGCCAAAAACCTCTCAACTGTTAAATGGAGTCCCTATAATATGAGGTATAAAAAAAATAATTGAAGTTTTAGAAGACTATGAAAATGCATAACAGAGTATCCAAAGTAATATAACTACGATACCAGAGTAATTCACAGTAGGGCATAAATCTCAAGTAGGAACATACTAGTGCAAAAATAAATAAAGGGAAGAAAGAAGAAAAGAAATTAAGAAAGAAAGAAAGAAAGAAAGAAAGAAAGAAAGAAAGGAAGCACAAAACCTTGAATAGAAAGAAAGATGAATGAACCATGCCTATATGTGATGATTGGTTCATCAAAAGAGCAAGCCAAGAAACAGCACTTGAGCCCCAGTGCTGGGAACCCACCTCAGTGACCCTTATATTAGTAACCATAAAGAGATGGGCATGAAAATAAATCTGTAACTCAATCAAAAGTCTAAAAGAAATGAGTTTAAGTAGAAAAACTCTCAACTTATACCAGACCAGTGTGAGACAATATGGTCAGGGTGTGAACACAATTTCAATAGGCAACTCTACTTCCAAGCAAACTTTGTCTAGAGCATGAAGTCTGGCTTATCTCTACTTGTTCTAGATTACCAAGAGAGACACCAAAGTAGGAAACATAAGGACAAGTGGATGACAAAGATCATTACAGATATCAAATAAACTATCCAGAAAAACAAAAGAGAGAAAGAGGTGGGCATGGAATCACATCCCTTGACTGGACCCCTAGCATCTGGGAGACAGGCAGGCAGTTGTAAGTTCAAGTCCAGAATGGGACACTAAGCAAAATGAAGGGCCAGGGGAAGAATGAAAAGATTTAATTTATTTTAAAAATATCCTATTCAAGATTAACTGAGAATTCTTTGATTAAACTCAAGATCATAAAGTCAAAGAAGAAAAGAAGAAAATCCAAAATCCTCGAAATCAAAGAAAATGAGTTTGGATCATCTGACACTATAGATAACTCCAGAATACTTAATAGGATACTTACTATCTTTCAAAAGCATATTCAAAGTCTTCCATTTGAAGAGTATAAAAAGTCAGGTAAAAAATTCAGGGAGGTTTAAAACCATGTAAGAAAGGTGATACAAACCACTGTACCAGTTACATGAAAGGCATGTTTCTTTCCACAAGGGAATATCCCTTTCCCGAGTTTATTTAGAGACAACAAATGTGCTTCAAAAATAATACCAGTGGTTTGCAAGACTGCATTATACTTTCCTGGAAAAACATTGTCAACATACCAAAGACATGTATGTATTTGAAAAGTTGCTTTACATAGTACATTTTAGATAGAGAACGAGAAATAGTTACTATTAAAAAAAATGAAAGTTGGAGCAGATTATATTGCCATATGCTAACTTCCTCTTTAAAGCCGAATTATCTGGAACTATCTCTCTGTACTCCCTAATGTAAAATTCTTACATAGCTAACTCAGAAAGCATCTTTGAGCTGTCCATCCAGGAAGTTAGGTTATAATCAGCATCACCTGGTTTCTCCCAGACAATTCTAAGTGGTTCAAATGTTAGTTGGAAAAAAATGTGGTTAAAACGCCTCACATTTCTGATGTGAAAATATTTTCTAAAGACACTTTAGGAGACAACGCCGATGAACAAAACTCCAAGAATATTTTTAGTTAAATCAAAGCTTCGGTTATGCGATATCTACTAATTGCTCCTGGATCAGGGTTTTCCTGCGCAAGTGTGGTAAATATGACTACTGTTTCCCGAAAGCTCCCTGCATATTCTTAGTATAATGCCCTTGCTTAGTACCCAAGGTCGAATATTGTGATTGGCAAGTCCCAGCACGCTCTGGAGAAACAGTGTCTAAGCCTTCGAATTCTCCAAAAATGTATCAGCACAGTTCATATAAATATTATCATTTTTTGCAAAGGCTACATTTAATATAATAAGCATTTCCATTCCCAGAATTTTAAAACTGAAGTATAATGAAACATAACACAAACTTTTATCTTTCCTGAGCCCAAAGAAAACAGCACCTGTAAGTTTCACTTCCGAGTAATCTCTTCACTTCCGAGATTCACAGTATCCTTAAAGGCTAATAATTAAAGCCATCTAGACTGTCTTTATTAATAAAGAAAAGAAACATGTTTGTTAACTTTAAACCAGTCTGGTAGCCTTAATATACAAATACCAAAACTGAGCTAATAGGGTGGTGGATAATATTCCATTTACTATTTCTTAAGTTTTACAGTAGTATTTAAAGCTTACCTCGGGCTTTCGTGGCCATATCTTATATTAAAAACTATTTCCAAAGAAAAAGACAGGAGGTTTTGAACTTAGAATATTTTAATTAAAAACCCCACTGCTTGATTTTCACCACATTGCAGCTGCTGATTCTCATATACATAATATGTGGTTATTTTTTCTCATGCTTCTCTTTGTAAGACAGAAATACTTTTCAAGGAAAAAAAAATTAGTCCCTCATCTTCTTTTCAAATACCCATTATTGATGAACTTACAGTTCATGACATTGCTAAATACTGCAACCTAAAAATAGCCTCTCTACCAAACACACTTGAGGTTTTGTTTCCTACTGACCAAAAACACTCTGAGGCTAGCCACTTCCACATGAGAAGTTCTCATATGCTATTCCGACGGCTGCAGTCGTGTCTAGCTCGTGTCTTCCTCTTGTGGAGCACAGACAGACTCCTTTCCAAAGACTGACTTGATTCCAATCAACTTGGCCTCTGGCCTCTGGCCTCCAGCCTACACTGAGGTCCTTGCTCTTTCTCTGTCCCCTTTGCCATTACGCCAACCAAATATGATGCAAAGCCAGCTTCCAAAACCTGTAAAGCAAAGGTAAAAAGCTATCTGTGTTCATGCCAGTCAATCATCCGGTAAACAAACTCAGCGCTTTTCAGGTGGCAGGTGCCGTGTGAGGCACTGCGATTAATGAGTCAAGTAAAAAGGCTGACACCGGAAAGTTATTTTCTCATTTACGTTTTTACAAGTAAATACACAGTGTGCCAGATATTGATTAGAGCCGAGGATATGGATAAAGAGGCCAGTCCTACAAGGATCGCTGGCAAGGTATTTGCTTTTCTGTATTGACTTACAAGGAAGACTTTTTCTTAAAAATACAGGAGAGCCCTTCCACACGTGATAGGGAAGCTGCAGCTATAAAATCCAAACAATAAGGGTTGCCTACACAAGGCCTTCTTATGATATCACCAACTGACACGCCAATGTCGATCAATACAGTGCTACTTTCTTGGACCAGCCTGAGGTATAAAAAGGCACGAAGGCTGCTAATAAAGGCCTTCTGCCGGGGCCGTCTCCCACCTATCTCATCTAACTTGACCTCACTATCAGACCTTTCCCTTGGCTAGCTCTATATTCTCTGCTCTGCTCTGATTCAGGTCTTCTCCCCTCCCCTCCACGTCAGCTCACCATTCTCCTGCTTCTGCTTTCTCCTCTGGGTGTTACCCGGAAGTTCCGCCCCTACTTCCTGCCCTGCTATTGGCCATTAGCTTTTCGTTACAACCAACCAGCAGTGAAACAACCAGTCCATCTCTAGACTGCCATAAAGAAGGACAAACCTTTACAAAACAGAAAACCTGGTGATGGCCCACAGAAATGACAATACCAAAATACTGCCGGCACTTAGTTTTTTCCCAGTACATAATCAACAACTGAAAATAAACCTTCACACGATGTGAAGAAAGATTACCCCGAGAGATCAGAGTTTTAGGGTTATCGAGGAGGTGCAGAAGGGGTTGCAAGTCTCCCTCCTTGGTCTTTCATGTAACCCAACGCAATTGAAAACCAATCGTGGGAAAAGGCTGAGAGCAGACACATTGAAGAAATGGTGGAGAGGAAGTTTAAAAAAGGCAGAGTATCCAGGCCAAAAAAATTCCTTGGTTTGAAAGCACTATTTAAACTTATGAGAATGAAAACAGTGATAGACGTTGAATTCCAAACTTGAAGGCAAGGCGAGAAGGGCTGACTAAGGTGGGATGTGGTAGCATCCTAGAACAAGATAAAGAGCTATCCTAGAAATCTGTATAAATGTGTTCTAAGAATGAGAGTGTGCTTACTCTTGTAAAATGATACTGATCGTGAGAGTTAGAACTGATCACCAACGTATCCCCGTAAAAGATTGTTTCAAGATTGTCACTAGGTTAGAAGTTAAATTGGAATAGTTTGTGGCATATATAGAGGATCCTTTTCTAGGAGAGTTACTATAAAGAAGATAGTTAATGGGAGGTGGATTTTAAAGTATTTTATTGTTGTTTGTAAGGTGGGGCAGTCCTGGAAGCAATCTAATAAAAGCAGGAAGGAAGAGAGGCAAGATCTGCCAGCATAATGTCCTTGAATAGGCCAGAGGGTACAGTCTTGACACTACAGAGTGGTGAATAATGGAGGGGGTATTTAATGATTGTACCTAAGGAACCCATTGCCCCCACAGTGATTGAGGGAGAGAACCTACAGCAGGAGGTACAAGAGGTTGAAAGATATGGTGATGAGAAGACCAAAAATTCTCTTCTGATTGCTTCTATTTAGTGAAAATGCAAAACAAAGAGAAGGAAGAACCATTGAAGATTTGAGGGGACAGGAAGGGGAAAGCCATCTTCTTCCTCTGTCTACTGCACAACATGACCAAGCTCTGCCCTTGCCTTTGCTAATAGAAAAGTGTAAGAAACTACCCACTCTGTTAATTATCCACACCACTGCTCCCCTACATAATAAAGAGGTGACTTCATGTTCCAGAAAAAATTGGCAAAGGGTTGTCTTAGTAGTTTCACCTTGAAAATAGTTCTCCAACATTGCTCAGCGCACACACACTTTCCTCCTTTCTCGTCCTCACCCCTCGGCCTTGCACTAATGTTCTTTCAGCACTCTCCCTGACTTCAGTTTAGGCAAAAGTTTCTCCCTAATTCAGGCACAGAGCTCCTTGAAGATGCATTCACTTGAGAATCAAAACTCTGACTGTAGCCTTCTCGCCCTCTTCTCTTTCATCTGGTATTTATCACTTCCATCTGTTAGTCATGTTCTTTGTTGTGTCCGAATAGCTCTGCCAATGCTATAAAGACAGGACAAGCATTGAGAAAATGGGAGGGAATCACAAGAAAAAAAAAATCAGGTAACAATGCCACAGCTCACGGTTGCTTTCATTGTATAATCTTAGGACATAAATACAATGCAGTGCCCACGGTAGATCTTTTTAATCCCCAGACAAAGCGTTCTGTGTTTGAATGGAAAGGCAAAGTGAAAACAGCGGGGTGAGGAGCTCTCAGATGTACCCGACACCACTGAGCTACTCTCTGATCAGCAAAATGTTTACCCTAACAAGAGGAAACTTATACAACCAGTTGGCTAGAAAACTAGGGAATATTCCAGTAACAAGTCTGATTTTGAATAAGTCAACATAGTTCCCACACAGAGAATAATGATACTAAGGAAAATTTTGCTTGAAAAATCTGATAAATTCAACAATATCCTAAAAGCTAGGGCCAGAGGAACTTAAATAATAAAAGGGACTTTTCTTGACCATTCTTAAGATGAGCCTTACATTATCTGTGTCTTATTCATTATTCTGTAGTGTAAATATCTCACCAGAATGAATTTGGTATGAATTGAAGCCATCTTGTGACCTGAAAGTCACAAATGCCTAAGAATAAAAGATCACACACTGAAGACAGCAATCTGTCAAAGGAGGAAATTCCTATGATCACCAAGGACTACATGACTGACTGAACTTTTCCATCCCGAACCTGAGACATGAAACTAGTAACTTCTGAGGGCAGTATTCTAGAGACCACTTCTTCCTGTGGAACCTAACAAACTGTCTCAAAGGATTGCCATCAGTTCATCACACATGCATTCCCTTTTTATAGACACTAATCCTAATCTTTCATATCAATGAAGTATTCTTTATCCAAAATCTGATATTTCTGAGTCTATGTTGTATTCTAATGAATACTATGTATTTGACTTGTCCATTGCCTCTTAGATATTTTCCATTCTTTTATTATAATATTTTCTATTGATTCTTTGAGAATTTCAAGCAAAGCATTTTTATATATTGATCATCTACTAACCTCCCTAACCCCTATCCACCTCCATCTTTCAGGAAAGGAGAGAATCGCTTCTTGGCCTTTTGGCTAAGATCAAGTGCAGGAGAGGAGAGAATCTGAGGCATTATGTAAGTCTTATCAAAACAAGGCCTTCATTCTTGGTTGTGACATAATACAGAGTAGTCTGTCTTCAGCAGAAGGTCATTTTTGTGTTTATGTCAGGTAGAATGTGTATGTGACAATACTGCTGAAGAACAGACATTTTGATACAGGCAAGGACTGGTATCATGCATATAGTGAACTTCTATAAATCCATAGAGGAAAAAGTGAAAAATTTCATCCAAGCATGGGCAAACACATAAGCAAAAAAGAATATGTAAGTTATAAAAATATGAAAGTTATCGCTGTGTAGTTGGGCAAACTAGGCCATCCTAATTGTCTCTATTCTCAGTAGGCAGAGGTAAGAGAAACAATGACAGAGGCCAACATGGTCTGCACAGTGAGTTTAAAGCCTGAACTACATCAAGAGAAAAATGACTCAAAAACAAAACAAAACACACCAAAAAAGAAAAAGAAGAAAAAAATTTAATTTGAAAATACAAATAAAAATCATAAGCAGTCATTATGAAATACACACCTAATGTTTAATAACTAATATTTAAAACTAATAAACAAAAGTTGGGAAGAGAGCAAAACAGCTAACATTAAGCACACTGTTATCCTGAATGCAAATTATATGATCATTTTGGAGAACTACGTTAGAGTAAAATTCTTCTCAAAAATATTTACCTGTATTTATGAAAGCACAATTTAATTTCATAACAGTTCATAATGATATAACTTCAAGGTACTCAAGTTGTGGCAAATGGAGAATTTATAAATAAAACGTCCATTCATGCAATGAGCCATAGACAATGGAAATGGCCTACACTCCGATCCTCAAACTCTCCTAACTTCTCAAATATATTAAAGGAAGGAAGTCAGGCACAAGATCACAGACCACATCATCCTGTGTCTAAGAAACTCACATTCAAGGCAGCTAACCTATGTCTCTGAGAGCCAAGTGAGGGCTTCATCTATGTGGAAAGATGTGGAACTTTGAGGATGAGAAGACAATTAATAAGGCACTTTTCCTCAATGGGATAGTTAGTCATCGAACATTGGTCAGCTCTACACTTCTGTTAACTCCCTTTTGTACTTACTATTTCAACAAATGGATACGAAAACGAGAAGTACATGTTCGTCTTCAGTTCTTCATAATCTAGCTATGTTCACTGTTCTTTTTTTTTTTTTTTTTTTTGGTTCTTTTTTTCGGAGCTGGGGACCGAACCCAGGGCCTTGCGCTTCCTAGGCAAGGGCTCTACCATTGAGCTAAATCCCCAACCCCTATGTTCACTATTCTTAATTCAAGAGTCATTTGCTTTTTCCCTCAACTTGAGGAAAAATATTCTCTTACAGACTCCAGCTGTGTATACTGATCTGTTGCCTATTTCTATTAAATAGCACATACTCTTTACCATCACAGTGACGCTAAGGATGCTGGACAAAATTCTTAGGGTGCTATACAATATTTAACCTTTCTAAGGGAAATATATAACCCTATCCAACCAACAAACTAGTGAGCACAGTGTTTACATAATTGTGTACGCCATATAACCTCCAGGTTTTTTTTTTTTAAAAAAGGAAGATTGGGTGATATGTGTGCAGTCAGGAAATGATCTTTCCAAATGCCTGAAAACTGAAACCAAGGGTTATCGTCTTCTGCACTGGGGGCCTCCTCACCCGAAAGAAGAGTGGACAAAGTGGAACTAATTAAAATATTTATCTAGTCACACACATGCAGAGAGGTGCAGAGAGCATTAGGCTTGGAGTCAGATGGACCTAAATTTAATCTAGCCTCAGCACTTATTAGTGTTTTGAGTGACCTTGGCAAAGTTTTACCCGCAGAAGAAGATAATTACATACCTCATGCAGTTTTCATGAGTTATACCTCATGGTGCCTTTCGAGTTTCGGTATACAGCCCAGCACAGGCCAAGTTCTTTCATAAGCGTCTGGTACTAAGAATCTTATACCTTCTTCATAAATATCACATTGGAGTTGTATTGTGTTCACAGTTCTTGAGAAAAATCTATCATCGTCAATATTTCCAAGAGGTTTTTTTTTTTTTTTTAATCTTTCAGTGTCTTTATAGTCATGGGTTTCTTCCACTCACTGTCAAACTCACATATGAAATCATCATTCAATCCTCATCTATTAAGTTGAGCAAAATTGTTTTCCCAAAGTGATCCACCTTTAATCCAGTCATAAAGAGTTAGCCATTCTCAATTTTAATTGACAAATCTAATTACTGTGATGAGTTTATTTATAGTCACTACTCAATATCTATTGATAGTTTCTTGACCTTGAAGAATATCATCCAATTAACATGGCAATATGTGTTAATGGATTTTTAAATTACTTCACACTGGATAAAAGGTGAAAGGGAAAAGGAAATTCATTTCCAGAAAAAAAGAATCGCAATGGGGAGAGCCAGCCTTATATATTGTATGCTGAATATGCAACGTAAGGGTTTATTTTGATTTTATTCCATATTAGGAAATTCTGTTATTTGTGCAGTACGGAGTCCATTTAGGGATTATTTTCAGAAAGATTGCTTAAAGTCAAGCAACAAAATGTCTACACCAATCCATGTTTGAGACTATGTTTTCCCTTTTAGAAATTTTCACTATTTTTAATTCATTACCTCAAAATAGAAACTTAGAACTTGATTGAGGTACTAGCAATAATCAACTCCTTAAATCTCGTGCAAAACAAAGACCTATCAAACCATATGTTTCACCATGTGCATTAAGCCTGATTTTAGACACGTAGTGAGAAATCACAGACTATTAAATCCTTAAGCACTTCAGACACCAGATACTACACTCCTCATTTCCAGAAGGAAAAAAACAAAAAAGCAAAACAAACAGATAAAAAACTGAAAATTAAACTGAGAAGTAAAGCGACAAACTTGATCAATTGACCTGTATTTTCTGGTTGGCTTCTCCCTTCTCTTATTACATCATAAGCTTCTCCAAGATGTGTTCCTTATCTTTGACTGTACTCTGCACTAAACTATGCCCCTACTAAAAATTTCAAACATTAACTTTTTAAAATGGGACTGTCATTGGAAATAGGATCTTGGACAGGGTAATAACATGATACCCATTAAATGGGTAGTCTCAAGGCCAATGTAACTAGTGTTCTGGATGAAGAGATACGAGGGTATGTATGTTCAGAAGAAAGGCCATCATAGCACATAGTAATGAGGGAGCTACCTCAAATCCAAGTGGAATGGCAGCCTCAGGATAGCCAAGCCAGGCGACATGCAGATTGACAAGGACCCCTTAGAACTCTGAAAAGTAAACCTGGATTGTTTAATGTGCACAGTCTTCAGTGTTTTTCTATGACAAACTAGGAAGGAAGCAAATTGTCTGTCCCTGCAGGATCTGCCTTTGTAACTAGAACATAGTAGGTACTCAATTTACAGAGGGAGGAAAGGAAGACTGAAGGAATTGCAGAGGAGAAGGGGTGCCGATGATATTGAAATTATTGACTCCAACATAAAATCTCTATACATTTCTGCCTCTCCAATGAAGCCAATGCTACACCTCACAGTTCTAAAAGTGATGGTACTTGTTTTCTCACGTGCCTTGTGAACTCTCAAACTTTCGTGGTTATTTATTTTTTATATACCTGCAGGACAGTCATGTTATTGGGCATGGGTCCTATATCTACACACTGAAAGTCAGCAGTTATATCTGAAGAGAGAAAAGTAGACTCCAGACCTGCGAGATCTCTATTTTGCTTCCAGCATGTATTTTATGCACTGAGGGGCCTTGCCCATGCTAAACCATAAGGATTTGCTCCAGATTACTTTGATCTGATATCGGATCTTTCAAAGCTAGGGACAGGAAGGAATGGGAGGGCGTCTTCAATATTTGCTTCTTGTTAGAATGGGATACTTTCAGGCTAGAATACATAAGGAAGGAAAAAACTTGCCTCCAGGGCCAAGAAAGCAGTCAGTTGCCCGGCATAAAATAAATGGCAGTGGATTGTCCGATTGGAAACTACCTCAGGAAAAATCGAGTATGGCAAGCATGCTCAGTGCGGCTCACTGGACGCGAAGATGAGGCAGTTGAGGGCAGCCGAGTACAGTTCCAAAATTGTCCTTTATTATTCTGAAAGATACCTGTTTAGTAATCTGATCAAAATGATATCCCTTAATACCGTATCTTCCCTCATCTGGAGTATGGGCCATGGGAGGCAGTACTCAGAGCTAATCAAAATGCACGGTAACAGGAGATTTTGCGGGAGACTAAACTGCAGGCCAAGAAACTTAGAAAGTAGGACCATTAAATGGCTGGAAATCAGAGACGTAAATTTCTATCTTTAAGCATCCATGGCTCCTCCTTCAGTCCTCCATGTGCCTATCATCCTTTGGACATCCATGTATTCCTGAAGGGAATATAGTTCTCTAACATAGTTACAAGTATCTTTTGACATAACTATGACCTAACAATTTACTTAGTACTGCAGGAATGGCAACCTTAGGTCTCCCCCTGTTTTCTAAAGAAGCAAACAATGTAAACAGAAAGGCTGTGTGTGTGTGTGTGTGTGTGTGTGTGTGTGTGTGTGTGTGTGTGTGGTCACTCTTGTGGTGTGTCCACATCTATCTTTCTATGTGTTAATCCTTATAATCCTTACAAGTGTGTGATCATATATATATGTACATCTAGAAGCACTGGACATCTGTGTGTGTGTATCTGTGTCTATCAAACAAGGCGCAGAGGAAAGAGGGGCTATGGGCTATGATTTGCATTGCTATGTCACCATCCATACATTTAACATGATCTACAGTTCAACTTCTGACCTCCCCAAATCACCACAAGGCAAATCTTAACAAATGCTAGTTTTGTAGATAAAACTGCATTTGTACAATTGACCACTGGGTTTTGGTTTTTCTTGCTTAATTTAAAAAATATATATTTTAAATAATATATATTTAATACATTTATATTTAATATAACAGTCATATATATTTACTTAATTTCACATTCATATATATTCACTTAATCTGCTTTTAACTTCTGGCAGTTCATCTAAAAAAATTTAAATAGACAGCCACCAATCTAAATACATGCAGGAAAGTTGATATACTGTCAACATCTAAGGAACAGATTAATCCCAGGCCATAATTTCTTCTGAAATTACACTTGGATTTATTATGCAGTTTCCCTTTCTCTCTGTTTCTCTCTCTCTCTCTCTCTCTCTCTCTCTCTCTCTCTCTCTCTCTCTCTCTCTCTCTCTCTTCTATCTAATATAGTATGTAAATGTAGTACACATACTAGAAGTCAGACTAAATGGTCAGATTTTATCTACCATGTCTAGTCTTAGGCATGTAGTCGAACTGCCCCTGGTTTCAGTTTTCTTCTTCATAAAATCCAGATAATAGGATCACCTTGAAATTAAAAGAAGGCCTACTGTTACTCACTTATAATTGTTTGTGTCACAAAATGATAATAATATAAGCTATTGCATATTAGTAAACCTCATACTGTATTAGAATTTGCCATACTCCTCTGACATTTCTTCTCCCCCAAACTACATATGACTTAAAGGTATCTCTTTTGCACTGTAATAATTTAACATAGTCACTTTCCTGAGGAAAGAAATGTTGGTTGGTTATTTCCTTTCAAAAGAATTCAACATGTATTTAAAAATCATTTTAAAAAAAAAAAAAAAGATGTTTAAAGAAATTGACCAGAAATCAAGGTCACCCTCCTGCTAGTCCTTGGCACTTTCTAAATATTTAAATCACTGTAAGGCCAGCGTATTGCACGGGTCCATGGCAATTTGTTCTATGATCAGTTATAATGAGTGTTTTTCAAATCCCAGACGTATAATTTCCTCTCTGATTTATTCTCTCCAGTCTGCAGTATAACAGACAGGAACTATTCATGTCATTTTCTTTTCTCCTTTAAAAGACTGGGAGAGAGTTAGGGTTAGATGGGACGGTGGGTACCTGGAGGGCAGGCTTGTGTGGACGGAGCCCCTGGGTCTTTCTCACCTGCCTTTACTTGGATTTACAGAGGTTACATCACAAAAACCTGACAGGGTGCTTGTAAAAATGGAGCCATTATTATCCGCATCCTTTTCTTCCCCTACAGCCCTTGTTCTCTTTGAAAAGAAAGAGTAGGTTCTAGAAAGGGAGTATTACAAAATAGAACCCCCATATTTCACAGCTTGACATTCAGAGACAGATAACACAAATAGAGTTTCACAGGACAGTCCCGCATAATGACTGTACCTCAGAACTTTGGGGCGCAGGCTCTGAGCATGGAAAGTTAAAGGCACGTCCAAAGCCGATCTAAACTTCTCTTCCATAAATTATATTGAAAACGTTAAACAGAAAGCACAAGTCAGGGACCAATCAAACATTATCCCCTATATCAACGATTTCGGATGTAGCCTCAATAATTGTGTTCAAGGGTTTTTTTTTTAAAAAAAAAAAAAAAAAAAGTATAAAGCAGTTTAAATTTGCAGATATTAATACTAGGGCTTTTCAAAGAATATTTTAGAGGTAAATCAATAATAGAATCTGGGCCATTCCCTTGTGTAGGGCGAGTGGGTTATATGCAGTTTTATGCGAAGGTGTTTAGGGACAGGTGGGGAAATGTGGGAACAGTGGAAGTAGTAAGGAACCAGAGGCTCCGTATGAAGTCAAGTAAACACTGAAAGGTTAATGAGAAATTATGTAAATCACGCAGAGAAACCTCTCTTGAATTTTTGACTTGAGCAACAATCAAGTTTGAGGGAGGTGCTGTATAAAATTGTATCACTCTCTCTTAAGTTCTTCAAATAAATACTCACTTTCTCCTCAGCATCAGGCTGTGAACGCGACTTAGGAGAGAACGCTGCATGTGGTAAAATTGTCTACACGAGAATAAATGTATAATCCAGTACGTGTGCATGTGGGTTAGGAGTTCCTAAAGAAAGATTATTACATGCAATTCTTTGTAAGACATAGCCTGTGCAAGAACTAACTAGTTCTCTGTTAACATAGGAAGACTTCAAACCCAGAAAATAGGCTCCCAAGGTAGAAGAAAATACGCTTCCAGGGACGGAATGGCTGTAAGTTGAATAGGAGAATTATTTTAAGCACTTAAGGGAGATCTAAGGTGTGTAGGAAAAAAATTAACACCAGTTGCCTAGATACCAGTTTTAATGACCTGCGACCTGCCTGAGCAGGTCCCCGTGGCTTCTCTCTCAGGGCACTGAAAGCAGGGTTCTCATTACTACTATGCTAGCCCAAAAACCTCGGGTGCAGGTGTTGGCAATGCATTCCTACTGTGAACGTCACCCTCCCTTAAACCGATAAGGAGACAGAGGCGAACCCTCCAATACCTTTGCTGTGGTTGCAGCATCCGACTGGGGAATCACTATTCTGTATGACTCTATCCTAGCACCCAGGGACACTAGGAAAGGGAGTTTCTAGTATTTCTGCGTGCATAAGGGGAAGTTAATATGCCCCATCCAAAGCTCATAAGGCAAAAGGAATTCTTACCCTTGAAAACAAGGTTCAGATGCCGACCATAAAAGAGGAAGGCCAAGCAGTGAGATAACCTCGTGGGGCAGAAAAAATAATTTGAGGATAGTCTTGAACATCTCCACCTCCTTGACCTTTTATTGTGTGTGTGGCATCACCTCTTAGATGCAGATTCTAAATTAAGTAAATGACGGAAACAATGCCTACAATTTGGTTTGTGAGAAGAAAATAAATCCCTGGATTGATTGTGTTTTACATATATGAATCTTCTGTAAGATAATATATATTCAAAGAAGGGTAGCAGTTGCTTGTAATTGATGAAGTCAGAACTTTTTCTCCCATCATACCTGCTTAGAACCTATGAGAGAATCTTCACTTACAATAAAATATTTATATATTATTTTAATCGATTACAGAGGGTGAGAAAAACAACTCTTTAAAGCTTATCTATGAATAAAACTTCAGGCCTATTCAACAGTAACACAGAGAGGTGAAGCACAGAAGAATTTTCTCTTTTCTCTACCAACTGCCTCGCATTGGTAGTTTCCAAGGAAATCAAAACTCGTAAGTAGGGTGGTGGAGAGACGAGGATTTTATGTGAGCCAAATAAAAGGAAAGCAGTAGTGAGAACAGGCAGAGACTGTCCCCATAGGCTTTCTGAAGTTAGAGAGCTGTAGAACATGCCCTCGAGGTACAATGGCCCCTCTCGAGTGCTTTAGGAGGGAGCCAGCATTTAGAGACTAGCTACGCTGTGTGGTACGTGCAGCCAGAGTTAAAAGAGGAGGCAAGGCTCTAGCACATAAGCATCTAAACTCCACACAAAGAACACGTAGTCTCTCACAGGAGAAGCAGGACTCTGCCTAAACCACGGGCTTTAATTTACCACACAGAACGGAATGAGAAGGCAAGTTAGTGCCTCTTGACTGGAAGTGGACATTAACTGTATTAAATATTGAGTGTGACATCCCCCAAATTGCCTGAACGTGCGAAGGGGTCTGTCTGTGAAGACATTGCTTCCGTTTCTTCAGCCTTATCGGCAGCTGGAACAGAAAACAGTATTAATGAGGCACTGGAAAGACCTGAACGCTGCATCTTCACACGTCTCTGAGTTGTGTTGCCCAAAACATATGTTTTACAATTATTTCACCTTGGCGTGGAGTTTAAAGAAAGGTTAGGAGGGAGGTGGCTATTTGAAGAAAGAGAAAGAAAGCCCGCAGGTAGTGACTGGCCACTGAGTTATGCCAGTCTCTGACAGAATGTGTTGGTTTTAGTCCTCTCAATTCTAACTTTTAAAAACAAGGAAACATTTTTGTTTGTGATGAATCAACCCCCATGTCTGAGGCCAATTCTAGGGAAATTTTAAAAAGATTATTATGCCAGAACATTGTATGTACTCCAGCACGATCGTCATTAGCATTTAAGCCAAATTCTTTGTTGATTTTTTGGATGAGTTATTTAAACCCTGACTGGCAAATGTTCACTTCAAAACACTGCTAATAATAATCACTAGCTTTAATAATAGCGATCATCTTCATTATCTAATGTGTCCTTCTTCTGAGTAGCTTGAAATAACTTCCCATTAACTATGCTGTTTGTTCCGAGGCATCTCTGGTAAGACCCAAAAAGAACAGGAAGTGTATTGATCGCTCTGTAGAGAAAAACTCAGTGAGGTTAAGTATTAGTTCAAGGTCACAAAGCTGGTCTGTGGCAGATCCTTGATAGATACCTCTAAGGGTAACTGAATAAACTGCAGTTGAACTCAGCCTCCCTATAACAAATGTGATTAAGGGCCCTATCTGTGAGGCAGAGGGCCTGCACCTCCTCGCCACAGTCATGAAGTGTTTGCCCTGAGAGACCTCAATCTCTCTTTGTAAAAGTGCCTTCAATCAGCAAGTCAGACCTGTGTCATTTACTTTCTTCAAGCTGCTGCCTTTTGGGTCTGCGGAGAACTAGAGTTTTGGCCAAGACAATGGACAGTTCTGTTCCCTGGGATTCTGAATGCAAGGTTTGCCTAGCAGTGCAACCAATCAAAGGAAAAGGCTCTTTTGTGACAATAGTAAAAACTAGAGTCTCCTTAGCGTGTGATACTTGTAAATGCATGCCATCTTAATGAAAACTATAGGAAGTCCGCGTCCATCTTGGTTAGGGTTTCTACGGCTATGATTAAGACACCATGACCAAAAGCATCTTGGGTCAGAATGGGTTCCTTCCATTTTAAAGCTTACCATCCATAATCCAGGGAAGTCAGAACAGGAACCAACAGGGGCCCAAAGGCAGAAACTGATGCAGAGAAAATAGGGCATGCTGCTTATCGGTTTGCTCCTCATGGCTTACCCAAGGTCCTATTTCTTATAGACCTGGGACCACTAGACCAGAGATAGTACTACCATTAGAGATCTGTGCCCACCCACATCAATAACAAATAAAGTGCCTCACACACCAGTCTGATGGGGACATCTTCTCAACTGAGATTCCTTTTTCCCACAGGAAACGAGTTTGTTGTCACGTTGACATAAACTAACCACCATTGCATCTGATTACATAATATAATGGTCTTCTCTGTCCCTTTTTATTTGATGGAACTTGTCCGCATGTATCCATGTGCACTTGACATTTCTGGTACTTGCTTTGACTTAATTTCATGTCTTCCTTGTATCATCAATATCTTCATCTCTATTCCTCTCTTCTCACGACTTAACAACTGAACTGTTTCCCTTCTTTACTCTTATTTTGAATTATATTAACTTCATATATATATATATATATATATATCTTCTTCAATGTGATTGTAGAAATATCGACAGATGGCTTTTCTAAAATAGTAGATACTCTTGGAAGATTTACTTAAGCAACAAATCAAGTACATTCAGAAGTTGAGAAAAATGGACTCTTCTCACGTTAGCAGGGGTTCAAGAATCATTTTACTATAGCTTTATTTTACTATGAAGAACAAATCAATTTACAATATTTGATGGAAATCTCACTGGCTTTTCCTCTCTGAAAATGCTTCACATATTTTCCCGAGAATGTTATCAGTTAGGTTACTGCCGTCACCCGTTCTTCCTCTGAGTGGACAGCAGCGTGGGTAAAGAACTGAAGTTTATCAAGCTTCATGTCTAACCAGTAAGGTACTAGAACAATGCCATGCAATGTAATTAGTTATGACAATGGGGAATTTCTCTATCTGAAGTGTCATGATCAGCCAAGTCATACTTAGTAAACACACTTAAACAGTGAAGGGCCAGTCTCAAAGTCTCCCTGTACATTCCTTCAATCTCTTTTTGTGAAGAATAAGACAATAAAAGACGTCATGGATTTGAAAGAGAGCAGAGAGGGTTACATGGTGGGATTTGGAGCAAGAGAAGGGGAAATGATATAGTTATATTATAATCTCATTTTTTAAATATATATTTTTTTAAAGAACTGGATGAGGGAAAGTAGAAGCTAGAGAATACTGCTAATGGTGCATTTTCTATTTTAGTTCATCTTTTATTCACTGAACATCAATTTTCATATTAGAATAGTGGGGTCAAAAATACCCAGACTGCTTCTCATGAAGGACGTTAAGAATAAAATAAAATAATGGCAAAGACGCTTGCTGTGCCATAAAGAACCACTCAAACACTTAGCAGACAGAGCCACGATTCCTTTTTACTGTACTCTAACTGGGAGTGCATTTACGCTCTTCTTTCAAGGAGTGAACAGCACTTTCAAGCCCTAATAAATGTCAAGGTTATAAAGGTACAATACCATCTGTAAAGTTCAGCCGAAAGGTAAACAGGGCAGCTTATTAGCATATGCAAGAACTTCAAGTTAATTTTAAACTAATAAATACCCTGAAAATACTTACAAGGATATATTCCACCATAGCGAAGAAACTGATGCTTTGACTTCAAGTCATTTTTTACCTATTTCTGGTGGCAAAGTCTTTTATATGATAGTACTATAGGGCCCATTTGGTATACAGGCTATGTTACTTTTCAAATCAGACATCCTCACCTCACACTCCTTTCCCACGTATATTATTAGTTCCATGACTTTGAATAGAGGATAAAAATTCTTTTTGCCTCAATTTCTTGAATTTTCATATAAATGATGATTGCTTCTTAAGAAAATTGTGCCAATTAAATAGGTTAATGTGCAGAAACATTTATGCAGTGTATTATACATAATACTATGACTCAAATGTTTAAAATTATATGGGAATAATGAAAATTATCATAGCTAATAATTACATATGATTAGAACATGCTTGTGCATTAGTTACTCTCATAATAATATTACTATTGCATGACCTACTACATAAATATCATCATTTCAGAATAAGTACACATTATGTACAACAATATTTAATTGTGACATTGTGTTCAGCATACATGTGAGAGATAGTCATTTCCTACATGTATTTTTTTCTTTTTAGTTAGTATGTATCAGTGTCCAGTGTGAAATTTCTCTCAAATTCATTAAAGAAGTCAGAAGAACTGTACAAGAAAGAAATGGAATGTAATTTAAAAAGGTAAGAAGCCAAAACATGATAATAGCCACATATAGTCATGTACAAGAGGCCATGAGCACGGTGATACATTGTAGTTTACAAACAACACTGAACAATACACTCAACAGACTCGATTCTTCATGTTGCACAGGCTTTAACTGCTAAAAAAATAAATCATGGTATTTCTGCTTAGGATCAACATTCTCATAGGCAATCATGTACCTTGATGAAAAGATTTTAAGAATTGTCTGGAAATCAGTCTTCTATTTGTTCTTCAGAAAAATAAAAGAAACAAGTTAATGTCCAGATCTGATGCACATTTCAAAAAATAGCCTTGGGTAATTGAATCATCTCCCCAGTGCCTTAGCCCATATCTAACCTCTTCAGTTCTATGGGATGTAACTTACTTATTGGACATAAACAAGCTAGCGTCCACATACAAGTAAATACATACCACCTTTATCTTTTGGGGTCTGGGTTGCCTCAACCTAGATGGTTTATTTCCTCATTCCATCCATTGTGCAAATAAGCCCCCTTTTCCTCATCTACTCATTCTTTGATGGGTCTCTGGTGTGTTTCCATTTCTGGTATTAAGGAACAGAGCAACAGTGAACATGGTTGAACATGTATCTAGGAGAATGTAGACTTCTTTGAGTGGATGCATAAGGCTAATATAGCTGGATCTTGAGACAGATCAATTTTCATCTTCCTGAAGCTCTGCCATGTTTATTTCTACAGTGGCTCTATAAGTTTGCATTCCCACCAGTAATGGGTGAGTGTTCCCCATACTCCACACCTTTCCTAGCAGGATCTGTCACTTCTTTTTTAATTGATCTTCTCATTCCAGTGGGTGTAAGATAAAATCTCAAAGTAAATCTGATTTGAATTTCCAGGGTAGCTAAAGTTGTTAGACACTTCTTAAATAATTCGGGATGGATGGTGGGCTAGAACAGGAGGATCGAGTGGGAAGTGGAAGGGGACAGAGAAGGAAGGATGAAATATGAGGAGGGACAGCTATAATGAAGGGCCATTTGAGGGGTTGCCAGGCTAAGACAGCAGAAGTGGCCATATACATGAATGACAGTGATTTAAAAGGAATTGCCAAATAACAGCTGGAGGCCAATCAAACAGCTAGTGGTTGTTGCTGCTGTGGTTGTTGCTGCTGTGGTTGTTGCTGCTGTGGTTGTTGTTGCTGTGGTTGTTGCTGCTGTGGTTGTTGCTGCTGTGGTTGCTGCTGCTGTGGTTGTTGTTGCTGCTGCTGGTTTGTTGCTGCTGTGGTTGTTGCTACTGTGGTTGTTGCTGCTGCTGGCTGTTGTTGCTGTGGTTGTTGTTGCTGTGGTTGTTGTTGCTGTGGTTGTTGTGGCTGTGGTTGGTGCTGTTGTGGTTGTTGCTGCTGCTGTGGTTGTTGCTGCTGTGGTTGTTGCTGCTGTGGTTGTTGCTGCTGTGGTTGTTGTTGCTGTGGTTGTTGTTGCTGTGGTTGTTGTTGCTGTGGTTGTTGTTGCTGTGGTTGTTGCTGCTGTGTGTTGCTGCTGTGGTTGTTGGTGCTGTGGTTGTTGCTGCTGTGGTTGTTGCTGCTGTGGTTGTTGTTGCTGTGGTTGTTGTTGCTGTGGTTGTTGTTGCTGTGGTTGCTGCTGCTGTGGTTGTTGTTGCTGCTGTGGTTGTTGCTGCTGTGGTTGTTGCTGCTGTGGTTGTTGCTGCTGTGGTTGTTGCTGCTGTGGTTGTTGCTGCTGTGGTTGTTATTGTGGTTGTTGTAGTTATTCTACTCAGGTTTAAGTGGTTTTAGTTTTTCTTTTTAATTACTGCATTCTAAGGAGAGATAGAAAGAAAGCAAAAGCATTTGGATTTGGGAAACTGGGGAGGAGCTGGGGGAGAGGGGAACAAAATACAAAAATTCCTATACACACACACACACACACACACACACACACACACATATATATATATATGTATATATATATATATTTGAATACTTAAAAGTAATACAGACACACAAGCATATGTGCGCATGTGTGCTTGCACACACACACACACACACACATACACAAATATTGCATGAGGCATATTTAAACTAGTCCGGACTCAAGTGGCTAGAATGTAATTTCCTCTCTCATTAGGGAACCTTCCACTTTTAGATTCTAACTGCAAAACTTGTCTTTCCCAAGAGCTTCCACTTTCACTGGACGGGCTTTTTCTTTTTCATTCTTGAACACTTGGCTTAGATGCCTTTTTCACCGGCCAAGCTTCCCAGATTCCATATGTCTAGATGGCTTGCCATTGCTAAATTCCTCCATGATATCTTGTATCCTGCCTATGCTGGGCTTGTAACTATCCCCACTGCTATCTAAATCCCAACTGGAAAATAAATCTAATGAAGCCATATGATTATTTTGGCATTCAGACATGCTTCATATGGAACTCCATACATTTCTGTATAATGCATGTTTTTTTTTTAATTTCATCCAATGCTATTGACCCAATTGCAACTAAAAAAAGTATAGTTTTGTGCTTGTAAATAATTTTCCTTTTAAATATATATTAGCTTGGGTCTTACACTGCGATCATGTGATTTTATATTTTTCAGGACTTACAAACAAGAACTTCTTGACCAAATTCATAAAATCAGTGAGCCAAGTTCCTTCATTTCTCTACTTGCCGAAGAAGTATGACCTACGAATTGTCTAAAACAGCTCACCTAGTTTGCTACTCTCAGACACCCAGGGATCCACTTGCATAAAGGACAAACCGAGAAGCAGACATCAAAACATGGCTCATCATTTACACCTCACAAACAGAAAGACAATTCATTTTTCTGGTATTCTCATTTGCAGGGCTCTGATTGTCCGGGATGATTTCTGACATCACATCCTGATTCTAAAAGATAAGCGTTTAGTCTTTACAAGTCCAAATATAGCAGACACTGTCGCTTGCCTGGGACAACACTATTAGTTCTAAGTGTTTGTGAGCAAAGCTCTTTGGAAATATAGAAATTTAAGATTCTGTTTGATGAAAATATTCTTTTAATGGGCCAGCAAGATGGCGCAGCAGAGAAGGCCATTTGCTGCAGTGCCTGATGACCTGAGTCCTGTCCTCAAAATTCACAGGGTGACTAATATGTTGAATAGCAAATATTAAACTATTGACACATGAATGAGCCAGTGGGTTAATCAATACATTAATACACCGACATGGAATGCAAAATTTCATTTTTAAACATTGCCTTAACTGTGTGAAAGGGGCATTTAAATCACATTGAGACACATAATTACAAAATTTAATATGATGATATCAATGCTGTATCAGATCCATAGTGCTGAAAACTTTGAATCACCTAAGTGTTGGTGTCTAAGGTGGTGTGGTTAGCTATGTACCCCGCAACAGAAGTAACTAAAATGAGTAATTAATAATGACGATCATGGACAATGTTGAGGCTCGGTCATATATTAAATATATGCTCTGAATATGCTGTGGATTTTTTAACACTGAGATAATCAGAGCGCCCTAAGTATAAAATAAGAAAATGTTTGTTTTTGCACAATCCTTACTTTAAAAAAAAAACTTAGGCAAACTCTGTACCCTAAATATGGTCTCACAGTAAGAAAACAAGTGAGAATAGCAAAATAGCCATTTAAATTACTGCTTATCAATAGCCCATTTCGGCATGTAAGGTGCGTAATACACTGCCTAAGAATAAACTAGTAATCTGCTTTATGCTTAAAAGGGGGAATGGCATTCTAAGATACAGCTGCGTTGACTGTATGATGAATATTCAACATGAGAAGCGGGCAGATTTATCCTCACTCCATCATTAAGCATCTTTGTGACAAGCTGGATACTCATCCCATTCGGGTCCTTTTTGTGTGTGTTCTTTTTGTCTAGCGCTTCCTCGTGCCCTTTCCTGACATCCTGAAAGACTAGGCTTTCCTTTTCTTCTCCCCTCCAAATTTCTGATTACCCATATTGTTAGGAACTAGGACTCAGAGAATAGAATTCTCTTCAAAGATACAAAAGCAAGACCTTGGCCGAAACTTTTATTCCATAACCAAAAGCTTATCTAATGTCATCGTCTCCTTCAGCCTCACAGAAATTAGTGTAAAATGTTGATTTTTACTGAAAGGCAAGTGTATAAACAACTTCTACTGATGAACAACCCTTCCCTATTTATTCTTCCCGGTTGTTTCTAATTCAGAAAAAGATGAATCTTTATCTCATGATGCTACTTGCAGTATTTCATCTTCACAAGTTAAATAATCATCAGTAGTAGCGGTGTTGGTGGTGGTGGTAGGTGGTTTGTGTGTGTGTGTGTGTGTGTGTGTGTGTGTGTGTGTGTTGTTTCTGTGTGTGTGTATGTGTGTTTCCGTGTGTGTGTTTCTGTGTATTACTAGTGATTGAACACAAGGGTTCCACAAGCTAGACAAATGCTAAACCACCACTTAGCATTTAATATATTTGTTGCATACATTTTTCTTGTGAGATAAGTAATTAATATGTTACTCAGGATGACCTCAAGCTCGAAATCCCCCTGACTCAACTTTCCAAATAACCTAGGAGGGTGTTGTCTTGGTAAGGGTCTTAATTACTATTACAAGACAACATGACCCAAAGCAACTTTGGAAGCAAACGCTATTCCATCCTTTAGTTCCACAGCACAGCTCATCCCTGAAGGGACTCAGAGCAGGAACTCAAACGTGACAGGGCCTCGAGGCAGGAGGCAGATGAAAGTGTACTGCTTATATAGACTTCCTCACTCGTGGTTTCTTAGCTTGCTTTTTTATATCACCCATGACCACCTGTCCTGGGATGGCATCAGTCACAATGGACTGGGCCCTCCCACATCAATAATCGATCCAGAAAACACCCTACAAACTGGGCTACAGGCCAGTATTAGGGAGACACTTTCTTCCTACATAACTATAGCCTGTAGAGTTGACCAGAACGGGTGTCAACATGCCCAGATTAAGTTATGCTTTACACACATTTCCCATTGCTCTGTACGAGATGGAAACATCTGACCTGGGGTTCCACCCAGTTTCTCTAAATTTCATGCTGGCTATGAGCTAGAAGGTAACACAAGACTGTTAGAGGACCAGACATGGCTCTCAGAAATCTCTAATGCACGCTATGCCACAGTCATCCAGGAGCTTGCTATGAGATTTAGTTCGTAAACTTCTAAATTTTGGCCCAACTTTGTACTTGTTCCATTCCATATAATTAACAGCAAACAGATTCCACCTAGAACAATCGCTTAAGATAGTAAATCAACATTTTGATTCTCCTGAGTTTATTATATATTAAATAACCTCACTGGGTCCATCACTATCCCAGAGTTCATGACTAAACATCAATGGATGGAAACACAATTTCAATACCCAGAAGCTGAAGACTTAGGTCCAAGGCTTAGCAATAATCGTCCCTTCAGTCTCACTAGCATCTCAATTATAAGCCTATGATGAGACATCCTCAGGGCTTATGCAGTCTAAGTTCAGAAGACTGCCAAATGCCTCATGTAAGCTATTACTTCCTCCCTTCGTATATTTTCTCTAGAGAAAATGCCTTGTTTGCTGCATGACAGTGTAAATAGTTGAGCTCAAAATTTTGTATGGTGATCACACAAAAAGTTAAGACAGGAAATAGCATCGCTTACTAACACAAATATCAGGGGCTAGTAAATAGGAGAGATAAATATCAGAAATTCATGTTTGTCTGAAAAAAATGTTCAAGAAATGGCTCATATTTACCACAAGAACCAAGGAGCAAACTGTAGCTTGCTTCACTTAACACCAAACAGAACAACTTGCTTGCCTCACTGACCAGAATGCAGTGGTCTAAGCAAAAGGTTCTTCAAACGACACGGATCCCTGTCAACATCGCACAAGCACAAAATGGCATACAAAAGTCTGTTTATAAGCATAAAGTGCATGTCAATCACGTTTCGATGTTTATGCCTAATCAGTTTTCATCTGTAAGATAATTTTATATGGTCAAACCAAGCTATTCTCAGGAAAAGGACAGACTGGTTCTTTAAAAATACTGTTGGCTTGTTATGCAGATTCAATTAAAAATGCTATAGCATAGGGTAGAAGGATGAAAGATGTGTAACTGAAGTTACCTAGAAAACATGTATTTATCCTTTGTATTAACACATTATTGCAGATGTTTTAATGTGTTCACCTGCTTCATCATTTAAGAGTTAAATTCCCTTACATTTGATATGTAGGGGACTCGTACTTTTAATATAAAGATATCTAATTAATATTTTGATGACTAGTAGCATAAATGAGCCCTGAATCCTGCCGCATGTATTCATGTCCAAAGCGATAGTTCTTCCTGTTGGAAAGAAGTTTTAATTATTCGGTGATAAGACGCCGCTTTGATGTAAAACCATCATCAGCAAACCTCTGCAAAGGAACGCACACCTTCCTGCGTTCTTCTACAAACTCGGTCGATGGACAGAATCAAGGTCATAGCGCCACATACAGGTTTTTATGTTCTATGTCACTTAATATTCATATATACCACTACCTCCAAAATAAGTATAAATACTAGACAAATAAGGAGTGCCATAAAACAAAATGAAGGCGAGATTGTGCATGTCTGACAGTGACATTGAAGACTATGGTGACTCTTCAGAAAATGTGTAGGAATGAGTAGAATTTTGGGCCAACTTTTTTTTTTTTTTATTATTATTAACTTGAGTATTTCTTTTTTTTTTTTTCTTTTTTTTTTATTATTAACTTGGAGTATTTTTATATACATTTCGAGTGTTATTCCTTTCCCGGTTTCCGGCAAACATCCCTCCCCCCTTCCTTATGGGTGTTCCTCCCCACCTCCCCCCCATTGCTGCCCTCTCCCCAACAGTCTAGTTCACTTCAGTCTTAGCAGGACCCAGGGCTTCCCTTCCACTGGTGCTCTTACTAGGATATTCATTGTTACTCTATGAGGTCAGAGTCCAGGGTCAGTCCATGTATAGTCTTTGGGTAGTGGCTTAGTCCCCTGAAGCTCTGTTGGTTGGCGCTTACATTGGGCCAACTTTTTATTCTACTTCTCTGTCTTTGTGTCTCTCTGTCTCTCTCTCCCCCCCCATCTCTTCTTCTTCTTCTTCTTTCTTCTTCTTCTTCTTCTTTTTTGTCTCTAGCTAGCTAGCTATCATCTATGCCCTGGCACCATCATGTATCAAATGTTTTCATATAGGATAGTTTTAATTATTACAGCGTTGTCACAAGTATTCCATATATTCATTATTGGCATTGTTTACAAATAGGTTGAATATCTCTGCCTCACAGTTGTCCTGGAGGCTAATATCTCTGGAATCTTACTAAGACCCAAAACTAAAGTTTTATGATAAAAATTATAAGAAAGCAAAACAGAAGTCAATGTGTGAGGTGGGGGAAAAACAGAATTTTAGGTTCTTACAGTGAAATGTGTCTTTTAAAAAAAATCACGCAGCAACTATTTAATCCTACTTAGGGAAACATTCTGAAACGTTTACATGTGATTCATGAGATCCATATTATATTAACACGTAAAACTACAGAGTGCAGAAGGCATACACAGAAGGGAGAGAAGGGAAGAATTGCTAGCTGACAGTCAAGTGGTCTCCAGAGAGTCAGAATGGTCATTCGTAATGATGTTCTTGAGAAGCCATAAAGAGGCTCAGTGTCTCAGGGATAAATGTTTAATCTGATTTTGATATAGTGCTATATGTACATGTGTCAAAACATGGCAGCACCTACTTATTTTTCCATGAATCAGAAGAAGTTACATCATCTAGAGTCTATGATCCATTGACCGAACTTCATTACATAGAGCTGACTTAATTGGGATCATTATACTTGATATATATACAAAACTAATAACTTTAGATATACATTTCCCTACAAAGTAGATTAAAATCTACAGTCTGATAACAAAGTCATGTATAGTTATACAAATATAAATATATATATATGTATATATAACAATGAATTCACTAGTGACAGTCATACATGAATCAGTGCTTAAACTCAATGTGTTTTGATACAACATATTTAAGTGAATGAACAACATTGCCTAAAGGAAAAAGGAAACATGAAAACCTTTATGTTTATCCAGAATAATAAAGGGAAGGAGAGGATACGAAAATATTAATCTGATTCATGAACCCCAAGCTACTGACAGTAGGCTGATCCTGGGATTAAATAGAGAACAAAGAAAAAAAGTTACATGAAAATTAAAAGCAAGAAGGAATAAGTGATGTAAAAATAGTAGGAAACAACCAAGACCCACTACGGAAGGAGTGTTCACCTCAGAGGATAAAAAAGGGTTCTAGCATCGATGACATTAGGGCAGACAGAGAAGTAGCTTGGAGAGGGCTTAGTGGGTAATGACCTTGGTTGTAATTATAAGCACTTGAGTTTATACCTAGGATGTGCATTAAAGCTGGGGGTGCTGTGCATCTGCAGCCCAGGGCTCGCGAAGCTAAAACAGCCTGCCACTGAAGCTAAAACAGCCTACCACTGGAAAGGCGATCCAGCTAAAAACTATACCTGAAATGACAATACCCATCATCAACAAAACCTCCACTCAAACAATAATAATAAAGAGGAGTCAGAGCCAATGCCACATGAAATCCTGGCTTATCCACGTGTGTGCACACATGGACAAGCACACCCATGTGAACACATCATGCATCTGCGTGCACCGCATACCATGTAGTTAAAATAAAAGTGAGAAAGAAAGATGGAGAGGAAGAACCAGATATCACGTCTGTCTTAAATGCAAAGCTATGGAGAACATCTGGGCAACAATGAAGAGACTCTGACCATCCTGATCCAAGTACCAACTTTCAAATCTCTTCTGGGACATAAAAAAAATAAATAAATAACATTCTATCCATAAAAAATTACAATAAATAATACTCTATCCAATAGGACAAAGTGTCCAGCATCTGTGTTGAAAATGAAGGAGCTACAAGTGTAAGTGCTTTGGCTTTAGAAATAATAACAACAAACCTTCAGCTGTGAGATAATGGGTGCATAGATTTGTGCTAACACATTTGAAATTGCCTTGTCAAATGGGAAGATCATTAAAGTATTCGAGTTCATCTTTCTCTCAACTCTAGCAACTCCTTCCCTTCCCGTTTGTCCTTTGTGCAGAGGACAAAGCCTATCAGGATTCATGCAACACAAACACAGCCATTGGCTTCCGCCAGGTCCCAGCCCAACTGCAGATCCATCATTTCAAATGGCAATTCCATAGGAAATCGATATTTTGAAAGGAAGATTGCTTCAGCTAGTGTGTGTTGTAGACTGTGGGTGCAGCCAGAGAATTCAAGGAAGCAGATCTGTTTGTATCTGCAGCTCATTCTAGCAGGATTGATCGCAGGGAGCTTCTGTGAGAGGAACTGGGAGAGCTATTCATCGCCTCTTCTCTTCAACCCGTGGCGTCTTCCATTCTGAAACTAATAGCAGCGGTGCTCAATTGTAATTAGCAGCAGGAGACACACAAACATCCTGCCCCACTCGAAATGCTAAGAAGTCGCCCCACTGTTTAAAGATGGATGATCTTTCCAGTTAATATCTTTTCTTCATACTTTGTGTTGCTACAAGTGGCTGAGGTGACGCACGACTAAAATCATTATGAATGCCCCGATTCAAAAAGGTCCTCTGAACGTTGCACTCAAAAACAATCTAAAAGTCTTCAGAATGATTCCTATTTTCCATATCGCTTGTTTGAATTAGTTTATTAGTCCTGAACGAGTGGGATAAATGATAATGGAAAGGAAAACTAAAATTCAGAAGAGAAGAAAAATCTATAGATAATATACATCCATCTGCCAGTGCCAAGCACAGGTATATTTGATGTGTTTCTCCTAATATTTTCCATGAAATCATTTATATTGTAAAGATGCAATATTACACCATCGGTAAAAAAAATTTTAAAGCCCATAATTACCCTTGCTCTCCAACGTCAGTGATTAATACTATATTTTAGTATAATATCGTAACTTATTTTGTACAGGTTTCATGATCATGTTACTACTGCTTTTATTTAAATCATATTCAACATGGTATTTTGGTTTTTATACATACTTCAGATATAAACACTACTATATATTTCAAAAGTCTTTCACCTGTATGGATAACATTTTTAAAGAGTGCGGTGTGCTTTTTTTCTTACAATATGTGTTTTCTCAAATTAATCTCCTTTTGCAGCTACCCCTGATGGAAACAATCGCAACTGTCCATTTACCTTTGGGCCAGTGTACGAACTCAGTTTATCTAAGAGAAGTTGGAAAATAGAGGTTCTGTATAACTGAGTAAATTAGCCAAAGGGAAATATAACAATTGATCTAATTGTCAAAAGGGTAGATAAGAACTAACACAGAGACCCGCAACTGAATAACGGACAGCCAATGAGAAACTTTACAGCACGGTGTCTTAATGGTATGTCCTCACTAAACCCTCCCTTTCAAGGCTCAGGGGTTGTGCAGAAGATGCAGAAAGATTGTGAAAGCCAGAGGTGATAAATGACTCCAAGGGAACAGTGCCTTGCAGGCATGACGGAACTAATGTACCTATGGACTCACAGAGACTGTGGCAGAGTGAACAAAATCCAGGTTCAAGCTAGTCCAAGTGCCGGTCCTGAGAAGAGGAAGCGGACATGGGTCCCACCCTTAACCAAGGTGCTATTCACAACTGATACCTGCTGGCAAAGGGAAAACCCATTTTCTCCAGTGGAATGTCACCGGGTATTCCAACCACAGTGCAGGGTTGGCCCCATACTGAGGGGTGCTTAGCCAATATGAAACAAATTCCACAGTTTTTGATGGGTTTCTTGGTTGATTTTGTTTGTTGGGGTGCTTCTGTCAGGTTAGGTTTTTGTTTGGTTAGATCTTCATTCTGTTGTCCCTTTTTATTTCTTTTTGAGAAAGAGAGAGAGAGAAGGGGAAGAGAAGGAGGAAAATGAGAGAGAGGTAGGGAGGGAGAGAGGGGGAGATAACATGAAGTTGGGTGGGAAGGGATGGGTAGATCTAGGAGCAGTTGGAAGAGGGGAAAATGTCTTATAACCAGGGTAAGAAAGATTCTTTTTTCCTAGCATGTGATATGTGGGACTTGTTATGACTAAGAGCAAACAGGAGTATAGACAACACTCACGATCCAAGGATGACTGAAAGGAAAGAGAAAAGGACATGAGCAGTGAAAAGCTGAAGCTAATGCAGTGGTTACTTCAATCGCGAACCTTCTAAACTCAAGACAAAAGAAGAAAAGCTAACTTTAATCAGCCCCACTCTATTTTAATACAGCACTTGTATTTTTAAAAGTAATCTTATATTTTGGTATAACACATGCAGTTTCTACTTTTCAGAATGGTCTTGATAGTGTTATATAAAGGAACAGTGACATGACAACCAAGGGTTTGAGCTCAAACAAACCTTGTGACCCAGGACAAGTCAAATGAGCTGCGGGCATAGCAAGGTCTTCAGTGAACTACTTGGTTGAGAAAAATCAATCCCTGTGTTTGATTTTTCTCTTCTATTTCTTTCCCGTGTGCTGTTTTACAATTCTGTTCAGCTTAGTCCTGATTTATATGCAGCAGGATGAAAACCTGTAGAATCTTTCTCTCATTTTTCTTACCATTCTCATTTTATATATCTGGAAACATTTATTATCAAGGACTGAGAATGGTATACAAAACAAAAGAATCATTCAAATGAGTTATTGAAAAGATATTTTTGAGCGTAGGACATACGTAGTGTCTCCAGAGGTCAAAGCCTTTCCCATTTGTAAGATCCAGCTGCTTGACAGGAGACCATGTCTACTAAGTTTCTAAAACCCTGTGCTGTCATAAGTATCAAGCAGGACTCACAAAGGTTTATAGAATTGTCTTTCAAACTTCTCAAGATGCATAAACAGATCAGAAAATCAGTGTGGACAGTCTAGAGAAGAATTGGTCTTTTTCTAAGGAAATCAAATAGGATGATTGGAAGCTATCAAGAAAAAAATTCAGTGTGTGACTTCTAGGGCTAGTAAGAAATTATACTCCTCATAGAGGATTTCTAGGAAAATCTGAAGAAATCCTTCCACTGTAGGTTATAAATAAGAGTAGGTATAAGGAGAACTTATGCTTATGAAAGTATCTGTGTTTGAATTGTGAATATTCATCTGAGAGTCAGACAGAATAACTTGGAACGACTATGCAATAAAAAGTACACGAAACCCACCCTGTTAGCCTATCCTTCTCCCACTGAAGCCTTGGTACGCAGAAAAGTTGAGTAGTAGAAGTCACAAAAACAGTCGGAATGCAAAGACAGAAATCTTCCCTCCCGTGTCAGTTTCTGGCAAGTTGAATCCTAGCAGCCTGACTGTGCCAACTGGCATCAGCTGGTTTTGAGATACAGGTCAAGTCTCAGCAGGCAAGAGTCTGGAGAGTTGACCCATTTTTCTCTCCTCTCCAGAGGTTGAGCCAATGTAGGTAGAATTCTAGTCTTTCCCAATGAGGCACAGGGGCGACAGAAAAGAAACTCCAGGTATCTTGGTTTGAATGAGAATGGATCCAAGAGGCTCATCAACTTGAATGCTTACTCATCAGAATGTCTCACTATGAGGAGGTGTGGCCTTACGGGAGTAGGTGTGGCCTTGTTTGAGGTGGGCGTTGAGGTTTCAGAAGCAGATGTAGAACTCTCGACTACTATGCCTGTCCATATAAAGCCATGCTTTCTGCTGTGACAGTAGCGGACCAAAGTTGTGAAATTGTAAGCAAACCCCAATTAAATGCTTTCTTTTTGTAAGACTTGCCATGGCTACGGTATCTCCTACCAGCAATGGAGCACTGATGAAGACTCACATGGCATTCCTGGAGGAGAGAAGATAAGAAAAATAGAAGCCCTAATGTACAACGTGAGCTTCCCAGAGCAGTGGCTGCACAGTGCCTATCATGAGGACAATGATTAAGTCAAGACGTGCACAGGAGTTCTCAAGCCAAGTCAGGAAAACACAGGACTATCCTGATCATAAAAAGCCCCAGTGAAACAGAGCACGGAGAAGGCTGACAGTGACTTGGTGTATACAGAAGATCCAGAAGATACAGATCTAACCTGAGAGCCACTTTGATGTGCCAAGATTGTTTTGCATGACAGAGGTAATAGGAACTTGAAATGCATTATAAATTCATTTGAACATTCATGGTAAATCTGGCTTTGTGAATCTCTCTCTTCACTATACATGTCTTAAAATAGGTCTCAAATACATTTAAAAGCATAAAGTATTTTGGTTCTATTAAAACCACTTTCAGTTCTAGGCCAGTATCTTCTGTGTATCGGTTATTTAAGATGTGCTGCTTTTAATGCTTCCCAATATTTATTGAAATGGCGAACACACGTGAATTCCGATTAGGTACTCTATGAAAGAGATGAGGCCAACATATTTATGGTTCTTACACCTTACGGGTATATGTGGAAGGTGCGTATCAACCAATGGTGGACTAAAACAATGAGCTGTGAGCGTGTGCTTCACTGCCTTCAAACAGTGGATCGAAGCCATCCTGCTTGTACCGCATGGTACCACATACACGGCGCCTCCTTAACTAAGCACCGAGACACTTAGAGAATATCTAAAGATTCGTACGGATGACAGAATTTCAATGCAAGTACAAGTTTCATATAAGTTCTGAAGAGAAAAAAAAAACCAGATGTGGCAGATGTGAGGCGCATTTCCTGAGTGTTTTGTAAGCGATCTGCTATACTCTCTACTAAGCAGTGTTTTCACTGCTAAGCCACTAAACTGAAGCAATGGCAGAGGCCCTCTTATTACCTCTTATTACAAACTGGCTGTGTGCTCTGCTTCCTACTGCTTAAATGCCAGGATGATTTTCCCTGTATAAAAGGGTGCTCCTCCTACAGTTTGGACTGTTTTTATTACTCTAAAAAGCCATTTTGGAGTTTTTAAATTTAAAAAGCATATTTAGCAAAGTGAACACATTGATTATTCGATCTCTAGAGAATAATGTTCATATTTAATGACCTATTAGGGTTGGTTTTTTTTTTAGGGAATATTAAATTTTAAAACAACTCTCTAGCTGAAATATGCCAGTTGACAGCAAAACGCAGACACAATGCAGGATATTGGTTAAATAATAAAAACATAATATCATGTGCATATATTTTAATGTTATTTTCTATAACAATGGACAGAAAATGGATCAAAGAAGATTTGGGGTTTTTTTTTAACAATCATCACCAGTCAGGCCATGAGTACTTACTTATTTCAATTATTTGTTCAAACAATAATGAAAAGAAATGTTAAACTTTCTAAAGATCAGAGCAAGGGGATTTACTTGAGGAAAAAGGAGGAGCAACCCAAAGGGAAAAATATGGAGGCAGAATAAATTGTACTAAAATTGTTTGAAAATATCTTAAAGAATTATTTTATGTATATAACTATATACATAATTATGTTTACATGTATATATTATGTGTATATATATTATACATATAAATAAATAAATAAATTTTTTACCACTTGGGGTGACAGTACTCACCACAAAAGCCATATACTATTTTTTTTAAAAAAAAGACAGTTTCAGACCCTGGAAACTGCTTTTTGAATTGTTGGTCAGGGAAGACCAAATGACCCTGAAAACAATCTAAACTCTTACGTTTGCCCTTCATTGTCACACAGAAATTAAAGGTAAGACCCCCATCACTAGATACTTCTTACAGAGGACTGAGAGGAATCAAGTCGAAACGGACCTGGATACTTCCATCCTGGGCTTAGCTGTCATAGGACCAGAAGGGATCATACATGCTGCCAAAGGAAAGAAAGCAATCCATAGCCTTATCTGTGTATAATGTCTACAAATCACGACAATGACCAGAATTGCCACTGAAAGGGGCAACAGTGTCACTTATACACTTGGGGTAACCAAAAGCCTTCTAATAATCATTGGCTAATAGAATACAATGACTACCAGGCTGTCATCCTAGTCCACTACTAGTGGCTGGCAAGAGCATGGTCCTTAGAGGAAAACTTACTGTTGTCACGTCTTCCTTAAACAAATATTACAATCTAAGCACCTTTGAAATACTTATCCTTGTACCTACAGATAAATGCTTCACCAAATAAGTTCCTTTTTGCAACAGACAGAAGCCATCGGTTATAGAAAGTTACAACTGGTCGAAATGCAGGCAGCAACTGACTACTGGGCGCACAGCTCCAACTGACACACCTAAGGCTGACAGGACGTTGCAGAAACGGAGGAAGAATGATTGTAGGAGCCAACGGACCACAAGATCTCCTTTGAGATAGTGTTTCTGTGTATGATAGGCAAGCTGCGCCCATCCACAATACGGTTGGTTGCCTAACCAATCCCTGAACAACATCAACATCTATTGACATGACAATGTGGATATGGGAAATTTCACAATGCCCATTCTACAGATGAAGGACTACGGGTAATTAATGGTGAAAACCAGTCTTATCCAGGGACAAGTCTCCATGGGTTATCTGACCCCAAGTACTCAATGCTAAATGTGTGTGTGTGTGTGTGTTGTGTGTGTGTGTTTGTGTGTATACATATACATATATATGTGTGTGTATATATATGTGTGTGTATATACATATATATGTATATACATATATATATACATATATATATATGAATAAGAGGCCAGGAATTCTATGATATGAATAGCATCAGGGAATGGAGAGTGGTTGAGGGAGGAGGGGCGAAATGATGTGTGAAATTCTCAAAAAGAAAAGAATAAAGTTTTTAAGGGAGGAAAACTTTAATGGAGCCAGCTTAGTACATGGCATGCATAATTTCACAAAGCGGCTACTGTTAATATCAATGGTCTCTTGGAACAAACAATGTATAAGGCGTGGATCCAATACCTCCTTTATCATGAGGCCTCCCCTTATCCTTCTAACCCAGCACCTGATCTGCATCTCCTTGAATCCTGCATCACCCTGCATCAGAACCGCTCACACAGCACCCGTGATCTATGTTCTTACAAAAATGATTTTAGAGAAAAGATCATCCACCGTAAAATAGAAGGGACATTAGAATATTTGAAATTATTCAATAAAGGCCACGGCCCTATCGAGGGGTCTTCCCTATCATTTATATTTTAAAAATCTCTTCCCAAGGGAATAACAAAGTTCACTGCTGCTGGAACAAATGTATAGAGTGAAACGCTTTAGCTATCGTGGTGTTAAATCTTTCACTGTAAGGCCTCAGTTCATGAATATTTTATTTATTAATATATACACCAAAGAAGTAATTTACATATGCATGTATGAATTCATAGCAACAGGACTTGTTCTTTTATGCAAAGTAGGCTTGTACCTTATTTATCAGCATTTAAATGCCTATAATAAACACTAAGGTCATTTGTAATAAAATGTGTACTTCTCAAAAACATGGAATTCATTGGCTGTGCTTGGCAGCATGTTTATAGCCCTTCAATAAGCACCTGGGTTCCACATAAAGTTATTTCGTTTTTATTTGTCCTCCCCACTCTTACAATAATATGTTAAATTTTCTCTTTTTTCCACATCCTCAAAATCTTCCAGTCGCTTAATTTACTTTTTTCACAATTACAGTATATTATATTTTTTATTTTGTCCACTCTACAGTCTATGCTGTATTTTTCCCCTTTTGTCTTTTCTTTTATTGGATGTTTTCTTTATGTACATTTCAAATGTACCTTTCCCCGGCTTCTCCTCCAGAAACCCCCATCCCCTATCCCCCTGCTTCTATGAGGGTGCTCCCCACCCACTCACCCACCTAATCCCTCCCACCTCCCGGCCCTGGCATTCCCCTACACTGGGGCATTGAGCCTTCACAGGCCCGAGGGCCTCTCCTCCCACTGATTCCCAACAAGGCACATCCTCTGCTATATGTGTAGCTGGAGCCATGGGTCCCTCCATGTGTACTCTTTGGTTGGTGGTTTAGTCCCTGGGAGCTCTGGGGGTCTGGTTGGTTGATATTGTTGTTCTTCCTATGGAGTTGCAAAGCACTTCAGCTCCTTCAGTTCTTTCTCTAACTCCTCCATTGGGGGGCCGTTCTCAGTCCAATGGTTGTCATCTGCCTCTGTATTTGTGAGGCTCTGGCAGAGCCTCTCAGGAGACAGCTATATCAGGTTCCTGTCATTGCAACCAAAAGAAAAGGATGGACAATTATAGCCTGCAAATAACAAAATGCATGCCATGAGTTTAGAACAGTGTCTAGCCCCTTTGAGGACCATAGTTGTAGGAAAGAGAACTTTGTCTACACTTGCCTAAAGAGAGAGAATGAGGTCATTTAAAGGACATCATCTCATTTATGAAGCTTAGTGACAATGAAAGACTCTTTCAGACCTTATTTTAAAAAGGAGATCAGGAACCCAACATTAGAATGCAAATTCTTTCCTGCCTCAGCCATCCAAGCTCCAGAAAGCCTTGCTAAGCACTGCTTCACACAGAACTTTTATTTTTGTTCAAATAAAATAAAAATGGGTTTTACACAAAAATTCCATATTTGCACATCCTGGATCTGATTTTTTTCTTAATGTTTCTATCACTAGAGACAACCCAACGTTCTTTACCTCTGGGATGAAATGCTGGACTATTATTCAGCAATAAAATAAGTAATGATGAAGGTAACAATGACGTGCCCTGAATAGTTTGCGCCAGTAACAGGAACTCGGCGGTCTTGATACTCTATTATATCATCTATAAGGCATGATCATAAATATTAACCTCTAAAGACAGAACGTATATCAGAAGTTGCCAGAAACGGAGTCGAAGAAATCCACAAGGGGGCGCCAAGGAGTTCAGAGGGATGTCTTGGCTGTTCCATGCCTTCCGTGACGCTGCTAAAGGGCCCTGCAAATTTCCTAACATCCGTGAAACAGCACGCTACAATTGAGAAACATTTTTCTTGTTGTTTTAAAATAATAAAAGACAGAAATAAATTAGGAGGAAAGAAAAAACATTGACTAAAATACTAGGATCCCCGAAAAATAAGAAACTTAAAAAGCAAGATAACATACAACCAATGACAAATTTTCTGATTCAAGGAGGCCTTCCAGAAGTACAGACCTGAAACTGCAGAACTGAAAGACCCACATGCACTCAACAATTTATACTATAACCACGAAGATCTACTCTTGTGAAATGACTGGATTTCCAAAGGGAAAACATTTTTCTTTGGGTATTTTTAATCAAGAGTACACAACTTAAAGGGAAATAAAATTGAATCCTCATCAGATTTTAAAAATACTGACACTACTCCAGCTGCATATGTAGCAGAGGATGGCCTTGTTGGACACCAATGGGAGGAGAAGCCCTTGGTCCTGCCAAGGCTGAATGTCAGGGCAAGGAGGCAGAAAGGGGTGTGTGGATAGGTTGGGGAAAGGGAATAACATTTGAAATGTAAATCAAATATCCAATAAAAAATGTAAAGAAGAAAATAAAAAAAAGAATATACCTTCTTCTCAGCACCTCATGAGACTGTCTCCAAAATTGACCATATAATCGGTCACAAAACAGGCCTCAATAGATGCAAAAAGATTGAGATAATCCCATGCATCCGATCAGATCATCATGGACTAAGGCTCATCATCAATAACAACAAAAATGACAGAAAGCCCACATATACATGGAAGTTGAACAATGATCTACTCAATGGTAACTTGGTCAAGGAGGAAATAAAGAAAGAAATTATAGACATTTTAGAATTTAATGACAATGAAGGCACAACATACCCAAACTTATGGGACACAATGAGCAGTGCTAAGAGGAAAACTCATAGCTCTGAGTGCCTCCAAAAAGAAACTGGAGAAAGCATACACCAGCAGCTTGACAGCACACCTAAAAGCTCTAGAACAAAAAGAAGCAAATACACCCAAGAGTAGATGGCAGGAAATAATCAAACTCGGGGCTGAAATCAGCCGAGTAGAAACAAAAAGAACTATGCAAAGAATCAACAGAAAAGAAAAAATAATACTGACATGAGATGGCAATGAAATAACATATCTGAGAGTTTTAGAGACAGAATGTGTATATCGAGAATTTTGTATCCAGCAAAACTGCATCTTCGTACAAAGAGCACAGCAATCTACTATTGACACAGAAGAAATCATGAGACTCTTATTAGCATTTCTTACGAATCTAGTAGATAAAGAAATTTAACAGTGAATATGAGTGGTGAAATATAAACAAAAGCATCTGTAGTATTATAGTTATAAATTACATTTAAACCTAAAACTCAATGAGAGTTTAAATGGAAAAAGATTGAATAGCCATTACATGCTGAGGTCTTGTCAATATAGAACACCTAGTAAAATATGGATAGCATACGCAGCAATTACAACCGTTCTATAATCATATCGATGATGATCATATTAGTATTGTTATTCTGAGTATTTTGTATATAATAAGGACAGAATAGAAAATAAATGGTGAAATACATACAATTCTATCACAATTTGTGGTCTAGAAAGTTAAACAATGTAACTATATGGAAGCTGAATTCAAACCATTAATGTTAACTCATAAAGTTTATTATCTTTATATATGTATGTATTTAAAGATATATGTGGATATATGAGGGTCTGTAGGCATATTAAATTCTATTAAAATAACCATTAATAAATAATGACTGTCTTTTCATCCGTGTTCATTGCTGAATTCTTCACAGTATCAAGACAATAGTATTGGTCTAGATGTCTATCAACAAATGAATAGATAATGAGAAAAGGTTCTAGAATTTCATTGGTAAAGAATTATAAAATTGGTAAGAAAATGGATGTAGCCAATCATAGAAGTCAAATTGTTTACAATAAAGACTGGAATTGGATTCTTTGAAGAAAGTTTGGTTCTAGAAATGAACCAATATATATATATATATATATATATATATATATATATATATATATATGAATATCTCTCTCTCTCCTCTCTTTCTTCCCCCCTTGTGTGTGTGCATGTGTGTGTTTCCTTTTTTTACACACACACATTCACACACACACACACACACACACCACAGTAAAAAGATGTTCGAATTCAACATCTGTCGAGTACGTTCACATTAAACATCATTCCTGGCTATCCACAGCTACCATCAAGTGAACAAAATGACAAAATAAAATGTTGGAAAGGGTGTGGAGAAATGGGAACCTTCATCTGCTGTTGGTAGGGGGATGTAAACTGGTGCAGCCATAATTGAAATCAGTATGGAGATGTCTTTAAAAAAACAGATCTATTACCTTCCCAGCTGTTCTCGTCCTGGGCTTATAACCAACGTGCTGCGCATCCCATCCCAGAAACACATTCCACCCGTGTTCTTGCCTGCATTCTTCACGCTACCGAGAAAGTAGAATCTGTCTAGATGTTTATCAACAACTGAATAAATAATGAGAAAAAGTTCTGGAGTTTTATTGGTAAAGAATTATAAAATTTGTAAGAAATGAATCTAACTAGGAAATACTATACCAGATGGGGCCACGTGGGCTCATAAAGACACACTGCAGGTTCTCCTTAGTATGCGAATTTTATCTCTCAATGCCCAGTCTCTGCATTTGTGTGGGAGTGAGGATGTGTAGAGGCCAGGAAACTAGAAAGACGCCCATGAGAGGGAGAAGATAAGGGTCAAAAAATAATGGTAATGAGCAATAGAGCATCTCTGATAGAAAACTGACAGGGAAAATATTAAAAATGTAAGGATGTGAGCAAAAAATGCGTGACAGAGGGTGAGTAGTGTCAAAGAGAGAAGTCGTACAAAAACTAAGTCTGCAGGAGAGTGCTATGAGGGCACCAGCCTCTCTATCTCCTGGTGAATGAAAACAGAAGGCACAATTTTGAATTCACTAGACTTGAGCATTAATTTAATTATTAATAAACATTTAATGAAGCTATCGAGAAACTTGGGCGCTGTCACAGAATGTTTCCTTTGCATTAAAAGCTGTTGAATCACACGGCAATTCTTGTAATTCGTGTAATTAGTTTATTTTTATGCTACATGTGTGAGTGTTCTGTCTGCATGTTATGTTAGAGCACCGTGTGCATGCAGAGAAGGCCAGAAGAGGGCACTGTAGTCCCTAAAACTTAAACAAGCACGTGGGTGCTGGTAACCGCACCCAGGTTCTCTGTAAGAGCAGCCCTTGCTACCAGGTCCTGAGCCTTGGCTACGGCCACATAGAGTGACTTAAGAACCTGCGTAGACTTTGGGTTTTAAAGATTTCCATATTTTCTTTTATTTTGCTTTGTTCTGGCTGAATTCGTTTATTTTATTACAGTAATTACTAATTGAACCTTGATCTATTGCCAGTCTACTTTATAGTCCATTTCTCAAACCTTTTCTGTAGACCATCTCCAATTGACTCTTTTCTAGCAATCCCCCCTCCCCGGTGAATTAACTTAATTTTAATTTTTCAAAAATAATAATTATATTCCTTAAAGTCCTTAATTCCCTTGAACTTTTATGAATTTTGATTAAAGTTTTAAGAACATTGAATCACTTACTTAGTGTCTGGGTTTATTTTCATGCCTACGATGCTTTCAAAAAAGAAAAAGGAAACAAAAACATTCTAGGCCTCTTCTAGTAATGTGGGGTAGAGTGGAGAGACTGCTCACCGCTGAGATGTCAAGACTCACATTTTGACTTTAGTGTAAGACTCAAAACTCTAAGGCTCATGAAAGAAAGCAATCAAGATATAAACATAGGTAAAAAAAGAAAAAAGTTCCAATAACTCAAGAAGTAATAACAAACCTTGGAAAATGATATTGCATGAATTTAAAAGCTTCCGCGCAGCAAAGAAAACAATGAGAGAAAGAGACAACCTACAAGGGAGAGAGAAATCTTTCCCCTTTCTTTGATGGGAGGTTGGTATCCGTATTATGCAGAGCAGTAGTAGACAACATCTTCCAAACTGAGTCCTGTACTCAATAAGCAGGCAAACGAAGTGAACAGTTCTCAAAAGTAGAAGCAACGAGGTGATGGGTTCATTGAAAAGTATCTTTAGCCATGGGTGAAATGCAAATGAATGAAAACCCCACTGCGACTCCATCTCACTACAGTCAAAGTGACTCTCATGGAGAATGGTAAGTGTGGAGCACACACGCTGTGGGAATGTGAACAGGTATGACATTAGCATGAAGGCTACTTAACTGGCATCTGATCTAGCTATACCACTTCTCGAATCAACTTAAAGGAATACTAGTTAACATACAACACAGATTTCCGCATGGCACTGTCTAGTCTAACACCGTTCTTGCTAACCACTCATTGGAGTCAGCAGATCACTGGATAAAAAAAACATGGCATTTATGCACATACCAGTTTTACTCAAACATTTAAAAAGAGTAAAATTTTTTGATTTGTAGAAAAATAGGTGGGGTGGGCTATTGACCAAGGGAAGAATAAATTTAAAAAACGAATAAACCAGCCTCGGAGAGAATGTCACATTTTCTCCCATACACATAATCTAAATTATTTTAAAAATATAGACAAGAGATGGCATTATTTGTGCAAAGAAAAGGAACCATCAGGTAAGGGAAGTGGAGACAAGAGAGAGTGATAGACAGATTGAATACCAAAAACGAACACATTATACGTGTAAGAAGAAGTCATAGTGAAATATACTATTTTAATTATATTATTATATTATTAATATACACAAAGAAAACATCTTTTGGATAAAGGCAGGTTCTAGCTATACATAGGGATGTCAGTCATCCAGGCACCACATTTTATGTCCATACCCTCCACAGCACTTGTGGTCAGGTTCAATACAATTTATTGTTGGGATGAAGAACGATCAAGAATAAGGACCAAGTGTAAACTTGGTGGGAAATACATAGTTTCCCATTTGGATGACTGGCATCACCCTTTATATTGTGCCACACTCAGAATCTTGAGCACTAGTGAACTCTACATCAAATACCACTGACCTATGTATCAACCCCAGACCCGTCCGCTTCATAACTTGATGCTAGCAAGACGCAACCCTCCACAGGAAAGATTTCAGCTTCTGAACTCACTTTAAGTATCGTTCAACCTGCATTTCTTTATTAAGATGAGAAGTATCAGAAATTCTTCAAGTTTCCTCTTCCTACTATAATCAGTTCAGCCCCTTGTCACAGCTGTAGATTTTACTATTAAGTTATATTTGCTATACTTGGTTTATGTGATAAAGGTAATATAGCATTATGATAGTGAAACCATCAATCAAGCTTATACTTCTTGACTCCATTCACTTCCTAGCACTTTGCAATTACTCTGATGAGGAATAATTGTGAAAGAATGCCACAGATTTTCTTTATGAGGAACCAGCTGAGGAGAGTGTAAGTGACTAGCAGCTTCCACCTCAGCTCCTCCACATTAGACCAGCACCGTGCCTCACTCGGGCTTCCCCAGCCAATGCCTCAGCCCAGCAACTGAGCTGGTGCTGTATTCTGGCTCCTGCTTCAAACAGGATCCCCCGTGTGATAGGCAACCATTGCTCAGAGGGTGCTTATAAGTCTGACCAACCTTTCTCAAATATTCATTCTAAAAAAGGCCAGGAATATTTCTAATAGTCTATCCAGAAGCATCAAGAATCATAGACTAAGTTCCCTACTGAAAACAGAGCCAAAGTTTGACTTCAGTTAACAATTTTCTACAAGGAATGAGTATCATTCTTTGGAACATAAACAAATGTGCATGCATTGAACCAGAGAACTCAACATCATCATCCCTGTAGGGATCATGCAGGTAGTCTAGAGTCAATGATAAAAGCAGGCTTGACCTTACTTTCTATCACTTTTAATGATGCACTCGAAAACCCTGTAGGATACTCAACTAATGTCAGAAGAGATAGGACTCATATAATATTTTTCCATTGAAAACCTTTTGGGGCTGGGGAGATGGCTGTACACTGAGGTTGGAGCCCTGGTACCAACATAAGACCACATTCATGTGTAACCCAGCTCTGAGGAGGAAGAGATAGGTGGATCCTGGGAGCTCACTGTCTAGCTGACCTACCTGAAGACACCCAGCATTGACCTCAAGCCTCTGCACATGCATGAACACACCTGTTTGTGTGTGCATACCCACAAATATACACATCAGTGATAGATAGATACATAGATACATGATGGGTAATATATACGTATATCACACGCAACCCACACATAAAAACTTTCTTACAAAGCACGTGTTATACTGTTATAAAGACATTCTTGGAGGCTGGCAAAATATCTGCCAAGCCTGACAACCTGAGTTGAATTCTTAGAACCCGCTTGGTAGAAAGACTGAAATGACGCTCCTAGGTTGTCCTTTTATCTATATGTGCATGCTATGTCACAGGTGCCTAAGCACATGCACACCCACACGATAAATAACTGCCTTTTCAAAGTTTCAAAATAAAATAAGACATTCTCACTCCTACAATAAACATTACTAATTCCTACAGTCACACTCTCCAAACAGGTTATATAACAACCTTTTACAAACAGAAAAATCAATATAACAAGATTCCTTCTCAGAATCCAGCAGACAGCATAATCCAACAGCAGCAATAGGAGTACACGTGTTCCTATATAATTGTTTAAGCACAAATCCCGAGGGCACTGTCCTACAGGCACTATCCAGTTTAGTCGTAATCAACTTATCAAGAACATTAGTCATTCTGGGAGGAACTATACCAAATAAAATTAGCTTGGATAAATTAAATATTGTTTGTCATTTTAAGACACAAAATACCAAGTAGTGTAATTTTAAATGAAGTTAAATTAACATGTACCGATATGATGACCTTGTACTTTCATGATTATTTTTAAATAGTACTGCTACACGGCCCTTTGTAGTTTCCCTTTGAGCCTCAACATCTCATGGGAGCGAGTGAGAGGCAATATTATTCTAATTTTTAAGACCAGAAAACAGAATTCAAGCAATGTAGTCTGGTGGATGGTACAGAATGAAGCCAGCCCTTGAATACATATCTTTGGAATCATTTCTTTCTAAAAAAAAAAATCCAAACACTTGAACATAAATATTTGGAGCGAGAAGTCGATTTCTATGGTGGCTCTGTAATTACCAGCTACGGGAACATCAACCACCAAATTAGCTACTCTCCGCACAGTCTTAGTCCCCATTAAGCAAAGGGGGATAAGAAAATAGCCAAGCGTTGAAAAAAATCCATTATCCAATTATCTGTACATTGAAAATACACCAACGATTGTTCTGTGAATTGTTTACTCGTGTGGTTCTCTGACACAGGATGTTCCCTATTCCCCTTCTATGAGAGAGACGCTTCGGTCTCTCGACAGTTAGTGCACTGGTTTGTCCTGCTATGGTACCCAGTAGGTCCCTAAAGCCAAGTCAGTCACCTTCACTGCTTCACTGTGCTGTGAAGCAGCTAAGGGAGTCAGGCATATTCCTTTCCTACTTGCATCGCCTACCTTCTCCTCTAAGGTAGTGGTGACAGTGCATGCCACCTTATGACCTGTCCCTGCCTCCAGCCTCCGGCCACCAAGCCTTCTGCTCTTTTAAGTCCTGCTAATCTTGATAACAAACCAGGCTCAGTCACAGGACCCTTATCTTCCCATGTCTATGCTTTGCATACATTGCCTAGTATTAGACACAATGGGAATCAGTCCATCCCCAAAGAACATTGATCAGTTTAACAAACATTCTTCTAGTGTGTTCTATGCTGGCAATACTGCACTGCCAGCAATTACTAGGTATATGGGATGCAATCTCTACCCTTAAGGAGCTTAGAGCTTATTAAGGGAGAGAGATAATTAACTGAGCCAGATTATATAACCCAATACATGCAGCACTTCAAGATAAGTTCAAGATGTTCTAGAGGCAGAGAACACGAACAGTTTACAGTGTGCAGGGGGAGGATCCTGTTAATGAAAGGCCATAGGAAGCAATGATATCTGATCTCTCAGAATGAGTGGAAATTAGCAGAAATAGAGTGTCAGGTGTGAAAGTGATACGAGGAATTTCATAGATCCATGAAACCACAGACTTATTCAGCTTACTTTTTCACATTCTTGAACATAGAGAATCCTGTGTACTCTGTTTAGAATTACAGTTTTAACTGCCAACATTGTTTCTGGACTGTGGCACCTCTTCTGAACCATGATGTTGATCCTTGTTTTGTTTTTTTAATTGACCCAAAAGTAGGTTCTGTAGATGAGAGCAGACTAGGTCTATTACAACGTGAGTCATGTTGCTTCCCCAAAACTAATGCCTTATGGCTTCTTTTGTATTCAGAATAGGAACTAAAGTCTACCATAGGACTTGGATTTTAATATATATTCAAGGGATACTTATATGGAAATATTTATCAATAAGCTTAGGAGGAAAGTCAAAATTAAATATTTAGCAGTGCCAAACATTGTGATAGCATGAAGAAAAACACAAAAAAAAGTATGAAAGAGAGGTTGTTAATGAAAATAGTTGGTTCGGAAGTTATGTACACTTAAGGTGATTTTTTTAAAGTATATATCTTCAGTAAGAAGCTGATTCTCGGAACAATGTTGGGAAAGCCTTTTAGGCAGAAGACACCACAAACATGAAGACCCTAAGGTAAGAAGAGTAGCTTAGGATATTTGAGAAAGAGCACAAGACCAGTAAGAGCGAAGGTAGTGATAGAAAGGAGAGGCAACCAGGCACACTAAGAAGGGCCATGGGGTAGACTTTAGTTCCTATTCTGAATACAAAAGAAGCCATAAGACATTGTTTTGGGGAAGCAATGTGACTCATGTTGTAATAGACCTAGTCTGCTCTCATCTACAGAACCCACTTATGGGTCAATTAAAAGAAAGAGAGAGATGAACATCATGTTTCAGAAGAGGTGCCACAGTTCAGAAACAATGTTGGCAGTTAAAACTGCAATCCTAAATGGAGTACACAGGACTCTCTATGTTCAAGAATGTGAGAAACTAAATCTAATGGTCAAAAGACAATGAAACAACTCAAATCAGAAAAAAATTTAAGAGCTAGAAAGGCAGTTTTGCATTTATGCGCATTCGCTGATCTTGTACAAGACCAGGATGTTTCTCAGGACACATATGTTGGTTCCGATCATAGGGAATCCCAGGTCCAGATTATCTGGTGTCCAGACATAAACAGAAGCAAGCCACTCATACACATAAAATAGAAGGTAAATAAATCTTTAAATAAAACCAAAAACAAGGGTCAATCACGATAAAGAAAACTGAGAGGAGGATGACAGACTCAAAGACTTCACAGAGGCCACCAGGACAACATTGTCTAGTTTTGCAATGGCGAAAATCCTGCTGTTGGATTTATCCTTTACCAAAGAAGCTTCCAGTGAAATGGAGGAGACAACTGAGGGTTAAGAATAGTGGCAGGCAAGGAATTAGACATAGCATTAATGTCCTCTGTCAAACTTGACCGCAGAAACGACAGGATTACAGCAGTAGGTATTAAAATAAAGACAGGCTTTACTCATCCCTGTGATGTAGTGTGTTTCAGAACCAAGAGAGAGCCATTGTAAGCTCTTCTAATCCAAGGCTGAAAAATAACCCAGTGGATTGGTTCCCCCTTTCTGGCCACAGACAGGTTGATATCAAATTTTCCCGTAACCTGGGTCAATGAGAGAATTCCAGAATAGAAAACTCAAGTTGATTTATTAATCATCCATCTGGAAGCATTGTATGTACAGAACTCAGGAAGACAATAATTAAGCTCTCTCTGTGAAGCTGACATGTGGAGTAAATCTGTGTGGCATGGTATTGATCCCTGGTTTAATAATCTCACCTGTTTATCATATTGTCACCCTTGAGTTTTTCTAAGGAAAAAGGAAGAGAATAACTGTGGGGTTGTGAAGAGAGCTGAATCAGTTAAGCGTTTGCTACGCATGTATGAGGACCTGCGCCCTATCCTGGAACATATGGAAAAAGATGATTATGTAATATGCATTTATATTCTTTTTGACTGAGAAACAGGAGGTATTCCTGAGGCTTGCTAACCACCAGTCCAGCCTAACCAGCAAGATCCAATTTGCATAAGAAACTGTGCCTCCAAAAACAAAGCAAAAAAAAAAAATCTCCTGAGGAATGGCACCTGCCTCTTTTTTTAATTGGGTATTTTATTTATTGACATTTCAAATGTTATCCCCTTTTCTGGTTTCCCCTCCATAAACTCCCTATCCCATCCCCCCTCCCCCTGCTTCTATGAGGATGCTTATCCACCCACCCACTAACTCCCTCCCACCTCCCTGCCCTGGCATTCCCCTACCCTGGGGCACCGAGCTTTCACAGGACCAAGGACCTCTCCTCCCATTGATGTCCAACAAGGCCATCCTCTGCTTCATATGTGGCTGGAGCCATGGGTTGCTCCATATGTACTTTTTGGTTGGTGGTTTAGTCCCTGGGAGCTCTGGAGGCTCTGGTTGGTTGGTATTGTTGTTTTTCTATGGGGTTGAAAACCCCTTCAGCTCCTTCAGCCTTTACTCCTGTCTCTAACTCCTCCACTGGGGACTACATGCCCAGTCCAATGGCTTACTGCAAAAATCTGCCTCTGTATTTGTCAGGCTCTGGCAAAGCCTCTCAGGAGACAGCACCTGCCTTTGGATCTGGCCTGCACACATGCTCTCACTCAGGGAAAGAGCATGAACTCTTATAGTAACATGATGAAAACCTCAAGTCATGAATTTCAGTGGGTTTTTTCTTTCTGTCTATTGCAGCTGCCTATAACCCATTTTGGGCATTCCTTAGGAAGGGCATTAGGACATGACTACAAAATTTAAATACCAAAATAATTGGCCCCTTCCTCTATTTTCTGGGCATTGTTCTGAGTTGCTACATACATGACTTCTTTCCATTTTCAAAGCAATTCAAACAGTGAGATCCTATTATCTTGTTTTATGACTACAGAAATTAAGATGGCAGACACGGAGGTGTCAAGGCTAAAAATGACAGCCCACGTTCAAGGCAGACTGCTCATTTACCGATGCAGACTAAGCAGTTTCCAGGGCTCAGTTCAGGAAGGATTAACTGAAAGGCTACTCTGGGTAACAAATTCTCCAGGGACTTAAATCTTTTAAACCTATGGTAAAAGACAGATGTTTACTACCAGCCGTGCTACAGAATAAAATTGATAAGAAGTGGTTTTTAAGAAGGAGAGTGTAAAGCAGAAAAAGAGAAGCAAGTTCAGTCCTAGGGCAATATGGATACGCAAGTTTGAGCCTCTATTTTACAACCTGTTGGGATTTGCTTTGGACCAATCTATCACCGGAAAATCCTAAGAGATATGGAGCACATCAATTGATCTTCTTATATTCTTACGTTTTACTCAACTCAGCCTTTTTCCACATCATACCCAACGCAGCCATCCATACATGGACATGACACTGCAGTATATTTTTAATGCCCGACCTGCAGTAAGTAAGGAACAGTGCAGCAAATGAATCAGCTTTTCGGTCTGTCATATCTAACCTTAGCGGAAAGTTACTAGAGGCTGCCAGGACTCCATAAAATAATCCACTTCCATTCACTGTCTACCTAAACAGGAACCTGGGCATTTATGCTGTACCTGGTACATAATTAGCTGCCTATCAACCTCTACAATGAAGCTGGCATGATAAGACAAGCCCAGACAAGAGGCAAGATAAAGAAACCCACTCTGCCCACTATTACACCTCCAAAGCTATATGCAAGAATATACAATATGCAATATTACGCCTCCCAATGCAGTGTGTTGGCATAAGCGTATGTATGATTTATTGACCATCTATAACTGACGTTCTAGTGTTTTCACTATCTTAACTGCTAGGTTTTAAGAAATACCCTTTATCTGTAAATGCCCAAGTAGTATAACAAACTATTTGGTGAAAAGGACAGTGAAGCAACTGTTGCGTTCCGTATGCCTTAATTAATATACTCTACTGTTAAAAGCCAGTTTGCCCAAACAGGAAGTATGCCTGACTGGTGGTGAACAAAGTATTCAGTCTCTCTTTCATTTCAGGAGTGGTTCGTTTGTATTCACATCTACACAGCTCATTCAATCGAACTCTTTCAACTATTTTATTGTTTTCCCTGGTGATGGACAAGGGGAGCTTTACACCCCCTCCCAGGGACCTGAATTCTTAATTTTGAGATGGTACATTGGAGAGTTCTCAGCACGTGCTGATTGGTGAATCTTTACCAGAATCTTTCATAAATAAAAGAGCATCTGAAGAATAGATATAGGTTAAACTCCCTTTATGTGCATACTGTTGTCATGATTTATACCTTATCCCTGTAAGATCACACTCTAAGTACTTAATAGTCTAGGTTTGTGGTTTATTTGATTGGTTTGTTGGTTGGTTTTTATTTTTTGTTTTTTGGGTATTTTTATTTGTTTGTTTTTGTTTTTGGTTTGGTTTTGCTGGGTGTTTGGTTGGCTTGGCTTTGATTTTTGGAGACAAGGTCTCTCTATGTAGTCCTGGCAGTCCTGGAGCTTGACATAGAGACCAGGCTGGCCTCAAACTCACAGATACTCTCCCACCTCTGTCTCCACAACCAGATTTTAGTTTACAGTAAATCACTCTTTTTATTTAAATATATTTACTTTTAAAAAAACATTTAATTTGGCTATTGTGAATGAAAAGATGATAACATGTGACAGAAAATGTTATAGGAAAGGTTGGATGCAACCCTTCTATTGTGCCCAGATTTCAGGGTCCCCAAAGACCACAGGAGTCTGACTCAGAATCTGTATGCAAAAGGAATGAACCTTTATTCAAGCTTAAGCTCTGAACCTCAGACCCTGATATAATGGATTCATGCTGAGAGCCTCAATTACTTGGTTTCTACACTAGTTTGAGCAGGTAACATGCCGTCTCTAGCCTAGCAGTTGCCTTATTTGGCAAAGGAAGGTGATAACTTCAGCCAGCTTGAGCAATTTATCTATAATGTCTGGAACTTTAGGCACTTTTCCTTCTATTCCCTGATTATCTGGGCCCAGGATAATTTCTTCCTGGAATTGTTTGTGGTATTTCTATTAACCAGAGTTCAAACCTAGGACAAGCAGGCAAGATAGAGTCAGTTTACAAATCAAAGTCTCTCCTGTCACCTGTGTTCCTCAGAACTTGAACTTGAATCTTCAGAACTCATAGGTTAAGAGGCTTTCTCTGTAATCCCAGTGCTCACAATGACACTGGGTAGAAACAATTCTCTGAAGCCTGTGGGCTACCAAGTCTGGCGTGCTCGACAATGAATAACAGCAAAGCACTGGAAACCAAGGTTGTTCTCTTCCCATCCATGCACACAACACACACACACACACACACACACACACACACACACACACACACACACACACACACACACATAAAGGCCTGGTCTCCCATCATTAAAAAGAACCATGAGCAAGGGCTATGTAGTGCAAGAAAGCTGTGTAACTTGAAGCGCCAGTCCAGAACAAGAGTGATGTCAGGATGTGTCCAAATCCCATCTCCTCCTGAGACCAGCAGGAGCTAGGACAATTCCCTCCTTGCTCTGGGCCTGCATGTTCTGGTGCATGTAACCTGTACAACTCCCACCTCTGTCACCCTGAAAGTAGCCATTTAACCTGCAGCCCAAATTACAAACTTACACTCTTTCTAAAAAGACATACCCAGCATGCATCTGGAATTCTTCTTCATACAAATGAGGCATTCCCAGCACCTCAGCACCAGCCAATAAAGTACACTCACCATGAAAACGCCTACTCACTCCCTAAGATTTGTATAGCCCTTGTTACCATCAATAAAAGGAGAGCTGTTAGAAGCCCTTGGTCCTGTCAATGCTGTATGTGGGGGAATGTGGGGGAAGGGGGTGTTTGAGGAGGAGGAACACCCTTATAGAAGAAGGGGAAGGGGGCTTATGGCAGGGAAACCAGGAAAGGGAATGTAAGCATTTGAAATGTAAATAAAAAATACTCAATTAAAAAAAAGAAAGGTCAAAAACCATGAGAAAGAGAGGGGGGGCGCTGTTTCACTGAAAACCATCTCAGAGAAGGCTGTTTCTCCCTACACTTGCAGCTGACCAGGGTCTTGCTGGAACCAATCTGCCTAACCAAGGTTTCTTCTTTCCAGTCCAGCCATGTATGCAATGGTGCCTGGATACCTCAAGGGCAGAAATGAACCAAGACTGAACCTATTAGCACAGTATTTTGTCCTTCACATAATTAGAGAAACAGAAACATTTCAGTAGCAAAGCAAATATTATTTTCTTTCTATGTGGTTTAACATCATGACCCACACATCATATTGTTTCAAAAGCTCCAGGAAACTGAACATAATGTGCATAGGCATTGCTTTAAATTATCCAGTTTCCAAAATCCTCTTCCTGTCACTTCTAAATGACAAAAAAGTGAAAACTCAGGAGCATGGTGTCCTTTCTTTCTTAACTGATCCTTGCTCTCCCACTACACTTACATGTGCTGTGTTTTTCTTAGAGCAATACTGGCTTGTTTGTCTGAATTAAATGCTTCATGTATATCTTGTAATCACTTTCTGACACAATTTCTACATTTTATTTTTACTGTTTTTAAGTTTTGAGATTATAATATAATTATATTATTTACCTCTCACTTTTTCTCTATTTAAATCACCCCATATACCACTCCTTGGTTTTCATTAACTATTTTTACATGCATATAAGTATATGTGCTCATTTATACATATACATCACTAAATTAAACCTGCTCAATGACTCAATTACCCAATAAAAAGTCAAAGGCTAAGAGAATGGTTGTGAAAATGGGATCCATCATACTGCTGCATACAAGAAACACACCTCAGCAATAAAGATAGATACTACCTCAGAGTAAAGGGCTGGGAAGAACTTTTCCAAGTAAACATACCTAAGAAGCAAGCTGGAATAGCCATTCTAATATCAAGTAAGTAGGCTTTCAACCAATATTAATCAAAAGAGACAGGGAAGGACATTTTATACTCATCAAAGAAAAGATCTACCAAGATGATATCTCAATTCTGAACATCTGTGCCCCAAACACAAGGTCAACTACATTTGTAAAAGAAACATTTCTAAAGCTTAAAATCTACATCAAACCCCACACATTAACAGTAGGAAATTTCACCAATTGACAGATCATCCAGACAAACATTAAAAAGAGAAATAACAAAACAGATATTATAAATCAAATGAACCTAACATAAATCTATAGAATATTTCACCCAAACACAAAAGAATCTACCTTCTTCTCAGCACATTATGAATCCTTCGCCAAAACTGAACATATAGTTGGTTACAAAGCAAGCCTGAACAGGTAAAAGAACATTGAAATAACACCTTGTATTTTAGCAAACCACCGTGGATTAAAAATGGATATCAATTATAACAGAAACACCAGAAAGCCTACAAACACATGGAAAACTCTCTACCCAATGATCTCTGAGTCAGGGAAGAAATAAAGAAAAAAAAAAAAAGAATAAAAGACTTTCTAGAACACAATGAAAATGAAGGCACAACCTACCAAAATTTATGGGACAGAATGACAGCAGTGCTAAGAGGAAAGCTCATAACCCTAAGAGCCTTCATAAAGAAACCACCAGCCAAAGAATATACACAGGCTAGACTGGGCCTTCCTGCACATATGTAGGAGATGTGCAGCTTGGTCTTTGTGTAGGTACCAAACAAATGCAGTGGGGACTATCCCAGAAGCTGTTGCCTGTCTGTGGGATATGTCCTTCTAGCTGGGTTCCTTTGTCTGTCCTTAGTAGAAGGGGATTCGCATAGCCCTGAAGAGATTTTATTTGCCAGGGGTCAGGGGGTGAGGGAGATAAGCAGAGAGCCCCCACCTGCTCAGTGGAGAAAAGGAAGAGGGAGGAATATTGTGGGAGGTGGATGACCAGGAGAGGGACAGTAAATTGAACAGATAAAAAATAAAATAAAAATGATCCCCCCAACAAAACCCTGCTCAGTCTGTAGAATGTTACTCGTATGTACATTTTCAGGGCTGGCCGCTCGGTTTTGGATAACCAATTGGTGTGCTCTTCCTTTGCAAAGACCTTTGCTCCCACTTTCAGGCTTCATTCGTTTCTTGTAGTTACTAAGTTACTAGTTTTTATCAAAAGCAGAAATAAAGGTAGATCCATTATCGCAAGTCGTGTAGATTTGTTTATTAACTTAAGTTTTACTTTCAAAGATTATATCATTTCTAGCGAGTAACAAGATTCCTAAAATGGCTTGTCAACCTTGAATGTGTTTGCCCAGAACTTCAGCACTATTCTAACATGAATCATTTCCTTTGCTCTCCATGTAAATGTCCCCACATTCCCCTGGGAAAGAAGATTCAGATTCTCTGCTTTCCCATAACTGCATTACATGGAGCCTCCTCAATACTAACTTTGGATGTGAAATGTTTTATTCACGATATCATTAAACTGGTCACTTCCCTCACAGCATGGCTGTGACAAGACTCAAGCAAAGCCAGCACACACAAGTCATACTTCCCCTCTGAAACTACATCGAGAATGGTGTGGTATTGGAAGGAAGTGTTAACAGTCCAGGTAAGGTGTGTTATACTATCTTTATTGGTTTCTCCTCCCCAATTATCCATTGCGATGAAAACTATTAAATTTGATATTGTTGAAATCTAGATAGCTCAGCATCGATAAAATAAGATCCCCAGCCCTGTGCTCATTGCAGCATCTTCGTTTCTTCCTCACACAAACCAATCATGATGAGGGTGTTTTCCTAATGTTCCTTGTGATCTAGAAGCTACCAGCTCACCGTCACTTCACTCACAGTTCCTTACTTAAAAGTAGGGTGACGCTTTAGTGTGTTTACAACAGGGGCTGTCCTCCAAGAGGCCCAACAAACAGCTTACAGAGACAGACACAGATACTTACACCTAACCAATGGAGTAAAATTCGGGAGCCCTAAGGTTGAATTACGAAGAAGCTGGAAGAAGCTGAGGATGAGGGTGACCCCATAAGAAGAGCAGCAGTCTCAATTAACCTGAACCCCCAAGATCTCTCAGACACTGAGCCACCAACCAGGCAGCATACAGCAGCTGATATGAAGCCCCCAACACAGATACAGCAGAGGACTGCCTGGTCTGGCCTCAGTGAGAGAAGACGCACCTAACCCTTGAGAGACTTGAGGGCCCAAGGAGTGGGGAGGTCTTGTGAGGTGGGATGGGGGATAGAGGTGTAGAAACTTGGGGGTGAGGACATCCTCTTGGAGATGGGGGGGGGGTGAGGAGGAACGGGATGAGGAACTGTCGGAGAGCACACTGGAGGGAGATAACGACTGTTCTGTACAAAAAGAAAAAAAGATTAAAGATAATAATAAAAGAAAAAAAGTGGACTGATGACCCAGCAGAGCATCCATAGTTAAAGAAAAAGACAGAAACGGATGAACATGTCCCTGACGGAGCCCAGTGACCCTGAACTCAAAGCAAGGAAGATTAATAGGAAGACAAAACAATGTTAGCCTAATGCAATGGTAAAACTCATAGTTCCATACAGATAATAGATACAAGACCTAGCCATCCTAATGCAGAACTCTATTCCAGGGTACCAGGTATCTTTAGAAAATTTAATACCCCTTCTTTAATTGACACGTGTTGACTACCTTTAGGAAGGATGACAATTCAAATTAACAATAAAGTAGGCGTTGCAAAGCGGTGACCCGGATATCAGCCATAATTACAACTGTTTAAACTTTCTTTTGGCCTACAGAAAACCTGAGGAAAACGAAATTAAACTGTATGCGTGGTCATCCTGAGCTCTTGAGACACCTCCTCATAAAGGCAGACTTCGCGTCAAGGACCTGCTTGTGAACAGTTGGGATAGTACTGAAAGGAGTTTTAAATTCGTTTGGCTCCCAAAATTATCATTCCACTTAACCTTCAAGCTTTCTTTGCATTTTCTCATGTCCTGTTTGCTCTCAGGATATACTCACTTTACCATTGGTTCTCTTTATAACACCTGTCAAGTCTTTGATCTACAATGTTCAACCTTTAGTGTTATTTTTTTTTACCTGCAATATCTGTTCTGTAATAAGGAGAATAAATAAAACAGGAGAAGTCATTATATATTAAAATGGATATTATAACATGAACAGTGTTAAAAGGTTCCACATTTGTGTGTGTGTGTGTGTGTGTGTGTGTGTGTATGTGTGTGTGTGTGTGTTTCACCAATAAACATTTATCTGTTGGATTGAAAAACTGAAATGCAAGGAATATTATCCACATGAAAGGACAGATTTACCAGGGGTCTTAACACTGGCTCTGTCAATAGCAGCATTCTCAGTATGACAGCATTTTTGTCCCAAGTGGCCCATCCATTTTGACATTTCTTCTTACAAAAACAGGAACAGTCACTGACCACGTTTGCTGCAAAACCATGAAAGCAGCATTCCAGTGGCTGCCTTAAATATCTGTGCAGAATAGCAAAACTTTGGGGCACAGTTGAATACCTCAGTACATATTTAAACTGAGGTATTGTAAATACAGAACCTAGCGTCTAGTCCCTAATAATACATCATTGACTTCAAAATTTAGAAATACAAGATATTCAGATAACATCTGCGCAAAACGCCAACTGCGATTCCTCTTACTTATCAGTCAGATAAAATTTCAATCCCCCCGAGAAAGAAAATAAATTATTACATTTAACTAAATTGCATTAAAATGTTATGAAAATAAATGGAATGTGGAGGTTCAAGTAGTTGTACTGGAATTAGAATTTTTATGTAAGAATAGGTGTTTCACAGACTGTGAAACACAGAATTCTATACAGAAACAAAACTGCCATGTTTATGAGGACTGTTTGAAGGCTGGCAGTTACTATCTCACTGATAGGAAACCAAATAAATGGATGTTTTCGAGAAATCTTACCCCCTTATAAAAGAAAGAAATTCCTAGGAATCTGCAGCCTTATTGTAATTAGCCTTATTTTTAATGTCCCTTCTAAAAAAATCAAAATATGAGAACTACAGCATGTCAAGATCATTAAAGACATTTTTAACATTTGAAACTTAATAAGCAACAGACAGTCAAATTCTCAATTTTTTACAATAACTAAAACTAGCTAGAGTAAGCTGTAGGAGAGATGTTCAAGAAATACATCCATCTGTTTAACAACTCAAAATATTTACCCCCACCCCCACCCCACGTATTTCCGACCTGACAAAAATCAGAGCAGAGAATTCTCAGCAGAAAGTCACGGGCTTTTAAGGATCCAGTTTATAAACTACGCGATATCAAGCCAGCACATCCTATTACAGCTGCACACCTTGTTGAAGACCCAATATAAACGTGGGCTTGAAGTCAAGCACCCCAGTGCTATGAGCTAGCCAGGTTTTTTTTTTTTCCACAGTAACACTTCCACGGAAAGAAACTGCTCTCACTCCCTAACAGGTTTGAGACACTGAACTGTGACTGCTTCTCTTCAGTAATTTTCCATCAAATGTGCAAGCTACCTCTCGACAGCGAGACATCACTTCTAGTTCCCATTCTTCGGCAGATTGAAATATCCCTTCCCTGTAATAGAAGTCTCGTCTTACTTAAATAAAACCAGAGTTATTCTCTGTGGCTTCATTTCTTTTCCCAAATACTACCTTATTAAGGGGAGAATGATTTCTTAGCTCATAGGATCATATAAGGACATTTCTTTTTAATATTGCTGCCCGTGTTTGAAGGAAATATGCTATTTAAGTTGCACTGAGTCAGCCACGTTTAGTGGGTAGCCTTCCTGATGACTGCCTATCTACTTACTGAGGACACGAGCTTCAAAAGAGGACAAAATTCAAGTTGTGCAAAGTATACGAACCACTGAGTCAGTGCACTGGGGCAGCTGGGACCAGAATATTTTAATTAAAGTGAAACATTCCCAATAGGGAAGGTAGAAATAATTTTGAAAAGTTAAAAATCTCAGTGACTGATACATCTACAACAGAACTCCTGCACCCAAGGCTTGGGGATCGTTGCAGAAGAGGGTGGTGGGAAGTTCGTTAAAACCAGAAGGGGGAGTTTGCTATGAAATTGTGTCTCCTAGAAATGTCAGAGAAACTATACTCACGAAGTCTTACTAACAGGGCTACTTAAACGTGACATGAAGAAGGATGGTACCAATAAATATTCTAAGGGAGAATGGAGAAAGCTCAGGAGTTCTCAAACGTACAAAAAAAGAAAGGAAAAAAAAACTAGGTACAGGAAGCAGAGGACTCCTGAGAGCAGGAAACCTAGTCCCCAGCGATGTGGACAGCAATCGATTATTCAATACCAACTGGTCTAGTCACATTACACAGACTGAGTGGGGTGTGTGTGTGTGTGTGTGTGTGTGTGTGTGTGTGTGTGTGTGTGTGTGTGTGAACAATTAAAGAGAAAGTGGCCATGAATTTATATAAGAAAAAAGAGATGGAAATATGGATGGGGTGGGAGGGGAGAAAAGGGAGCAGAAGAAATGATGTAATTATATTAATTTCAAAAACATAAAAACATGTATTTTAAAAAATGATCTCAATTATTAAAACTCCACCTACTCTGGCAGCACAAATCAGAGGCGATATCTTACTGCAATGTTAATATAAAGCCATGAATAATTCAGAAGTCTCGTGAGGTATACAGTTCATTCCAATCTGACAAAGAATTCGTCTTTGTCCAACAATGTCTCCATTTCCCCCAATTACTAACATAGTATCTTATTCCAGTAAAACAGTGGGTTGGGTGATAAATAGGGAGAAAGCCCTTTTAATCTTTAAAATACCTAAATAATAGGATTCAAGTGGCTACAAATAATCCGAAGGGCTTTCAATATTAGAAAAGTTTCATGAGAAAATACTTTGAAAAGGTCTGATAAGATTTTTTCCATTTTGCCTGTATAAGCAAAGAATTACAATTTATCAAGTGAGATTTAGACTATATTTTATACTTAGAAATAAGTAAGGTGTGGTCTCGCCTGAAAGGCCAAGGCTCACAGTTACTCTGGTTGCTGACAAAGAATTAACTCTCAGATAACGAACGCACAGGTGCCAGGAGCCAGTACTGTTTCTCCTAGGAGTGTCACAAACTGCACCCACGACGTCTCACTAATGTGACTAACACGAGCCGAACAAGGGTAACACCAATAGACCTGCCAAAGAGGATGGAGAGGACAGAGAGGCTTCAGCCTTATACAAAGAATTATAGGCAGCTAAGGATTGCTGACAGTGGAAGGATTGGTTTTCCTCCAGGAGAAAGCACACAAATTACCCAATACCATATGGTCAACTCTGAAAGTGCACATACAAATATCATTGTACAAACTGAGTTCACTATATTTAAATATATATACTACATATATAGTATATATATACACATACACACACATATATATATACATGCATTTAACAACAGTTAATGAAGAAAGAGCCCATGATTTGAAAGAAAGCAAAGAGAAGATAAGGGGGAATTTGAATGGAGGAAAAGATAGGGGAGAAATGATGCAATTTTATTATATCAAAAATAAAACAATATTATTTTTAAACATGTGAATTAAACCATCTTTCCTTACTTATAAACCTCTTTAAACCTCGCTTTGATTTTAGAACTACCGAGTTTTATTTACTGGATACAAATTTCTTATTTTTAAAAAAAACACATAGAAGGGGAACATATTCTTTTACTGGGAATCACTACCAATAGGGAGTGTCTGGTGTTGATATGATTCAGACCCTCAGACATCATGCGATGTCATTCACCCTGATATGAAATATAAAAGTCCCATTATCTTCAGATGCTTTGATAACTGGTCATTCTGCAGAAACATGAAATTGTACCAGATTCTATTCGACCTTCTGCTGTAATTCTTAATTAATATTCATAGGCTCCAGCAACATGGTTCAAAATCAACAATAAGTCATTACACTTTAGACAGTGATTTGTGATTAATTTCTAAGCACCACAAGTAATTCTGCTATTACAGGCTACATTTAGATCATAAATTATTATGGGGACCTTGTTGCCTGAGCCAAATAAATGTCAGTAAAATGTATGAAGATAGTAATTTTGCAAAAGATTTGGAGCACAATAAACAAAATTATTTCCACCTCTTGGTCAGACCCTCTTGGGACAGAAAATGACCACCAGAAACTAGGCAAAGAGTCCTTGACTCGAATATGTTTGCTGAAAATCAACTCTTCTTCAGCAGACACCAGAGAAAGTAGGCAGCGCCTTCACAGGGGAGACTGGGAATATCCGTCCTTGGGACCATTTTGAATTTCTACAAGGGAAGATGAATCAGTAACTACGGCCAGGTGGCAAAGTAACTATTGCTTGTTAATAAAAAGAGGAAGTACGTGGCAGATAATGCTAAAAGCAAATGTCATGCATCCAGAATCTACATTAAAATAATTATCTATTAAAAATAGAAAACTATTTTTGACTTATTTTTATTTCTGTGAGGTAAAAGATGTATGACTAGAAGTCACAGGGATATTTGATCTTTTTATAGTGACGTTCAACACCAGAAATCTATTCAAGAATTGACTTAATGTACAACTCTTAAAATATTGTACAAAATTTATGAGGCAGAGGCCACAGAAATAATTTTCTGAATATCGGATTAAGATCAAATAGCCTAAATTATATTTGATCACAACAACCAGCACAGCGCAGGAAGCCAGCAAACATTGTTTAAAGAGCATTAGAGTAAATGTTTCCGGTGTTGCAGGAGCCATACAGTCTATGAGGGTTCCTCAACTCTGTCTCTACAGTAGGAAAGCAGCCATCGTCGATGGTTAAATAAGCCGGCCTGGATACATTTCAGCCCCGTTTATTTCTAAAGAAAGACAGGCAGACAGACTTGGCCCCAGGCTGTGTGTGTTTGCTCATCCTGCTGGAAAAGTATTGATCCATGTTTAAGAAGCAAAGAGCAGCTATTGCTGCTTCTGGAAACCGCAAAACTCTTTGTCCGCGTCTTACTTCAGAATGGGAAAATTCCCCTCTGTCTGGTTTGATCTCTTGCTTGTGTTTCGCTGCAATTATCTTCTCTCTTAGAGACATCTCTTTGTCCTTCAATTTCCAGAACACCAATTCAGGCTTCTCACGGACCCTCGCCTTCGGAAACCACTGAGCAGCGGCCATTCTTTGCTTTGGACTCCAGCTGCAACAACACGGTCCCCCCGACACCCCGCAATGGGCAATGCAATGGAACACGCACATTGGTTGCAGGGAGGACCGCTGGAATAATGAAAGCAGCCCAAAATGTTTACTGAAGTTGTTCACATAGAGACCGTTGCTTAAGTTTGAGCTGCTCCCGTCATTTTACCTCATGTGTTTTTGTGACTAATGCATTGCTTATACTAAAACACACAGAGAGACAGAGAGACAGAGAGAGAGAGAGAGAGAGAGAGAGACAGAGAGACAGACAGAGAGAGAGACAGAGAGACAGACAGAGAGAGAGACAGAGAGACAGAGAGAGACAGAGAGAGACAGAGAGACAGAGAGAGACAGAGACAGAGAGACAGAGAGAGAGAGAGAGAGAGAATGAGAATACAGACAAAACTATTTTTAAAGGAGTGAGAAAAAGAAAAAAAAAATCTCAAACTACTAGCCTGACACACAGCATGTCTCGTATAGCACTAACTAGGGAGGCAACTAGAGTGGACTCCTGAAAACACTTGTGTGGGATTGAGTTTAGCATCAGAGAAAGTGCATATCATCTTCGAACAACCCGGCAAAACTCTTCTTTCCTACTCATAGCCAAGAGAGAGACGTATGGAGACAATGTGGATGAGGTCGACAGTGGGTTGGTAACACCAGGCTCAGAGATTTGAACACTAACCTTCAGGCCAACAATTAGAGTAGGGGGGGTTAGAGATCTCATTAAGCAGAGTCTGTGTGTAGATTTGATCATCATCTTTCTACCAATAAGGGCCAATCCAGGCACTAAATACCTCATGTAGAGGCTATGGGGCATTGAGCTCTTCTTGATGCAAATCACTACTTCAACACAGAATAGTACACATTATGTCCCTGATAATCTTCTGTTGGATTTATAAACATATCCTTTCCAGGAAACATGCCTGTGTCTGTAGTCCTCACAATTAGTAGCTGAGTCATTTGAGTCCAAGAGTTTGAGGGCAGCCATGAGAAGGAATGAAGGCTTATGTTGAAGAACTGAGAATGATGGCACAGCAGCGCGCTGCCTTTGAATTCTATACATAGCAGATATAAAATAATGCCATAGAAAATATGCTGTGAGGGAAAAAGCATCAGAAATACAGGGAAAGGGTTCATTTCAGGGCGTGCATTACTGAAGCAAAAGCAGAAAGTGAAGTTTTAAAAGGAGTATAACATACAGGCAAACATTACCTGAGGTAACGATAATTCATGAGAAAACAGATAGCTCAGAGCCTTAATGTAGAGCATACTTGGTAGGTTCAACAGAGCACAGGAGACAGTGGTGGGCTGTCCAGAGTAACTGAGGAGAATATTTGAGAACTCAAGAACCTAACAGAGTTGTACAAGCCATTGAAAAGACATTCTGTGCTTCTGGAAAGAACAGAGAATCCCAAATTGAAGTTAAGGGTATTTTTTTTTTTTTTGGAGTCCCTATGTTGGCCAACTCTCCCTGAGCATGATGCTTATACTGGAATGGGGAACATAATCAATGTCACCCCTTTGGGGAAAACTCATTTTCCCAGCGGGTATAAATGACAGGTCAGGCATTAATCTTTACTGTAGTGGCTAGGTTTTCATCCATTAGGTCATTCATTTTTTTTTAAATATAACAAAAATAAAATGTAATAGGATAAAACACACTGAAGGCAGACGAGCCAAGCAGGAAGTAAAGAGCTCAAGAAAAGGTAGAAGAATTAGAGAGTCATTCATTCACACACTCAGACATCCCATGGAAATGCTGGACTGGAAGCCTGGATATAAACACAGGTGCAGATGTCTCCAGGTCCTGTGAGTGCTGCTCCAGTCTCTGTGGGTTCGTTCAAGCTTTGATCGAGTTGATTTAGAGCTCCTTATTTTCACGGTGTCCCCTGTTCCCTCTGGCTCTCACACTCATTCTGCCTCATCTGTCCTACAGTTCCCTGAGCTACTGGGGAGGGGATGGATGGAGACATCACATCTAGGGCTGAGTTTTCCAAGGTTTCTCATTGACTGAGTAAATGTCTGGTTGGGGGGAGGGGTCTCTGTATTTATTCCCAGAGTCTACAGGATGATGCATGAACAAGGCACTGATCTACAAGTATAACAGAATATCATTAAGACCTTTCATTGCTACCTTTACATTTTTTAGATGAGTATTATTTGTTTTAACCGTAAGTAAAGCAAATTTACCATAGGTTCTGGGCATGGGCTCCATCTCGTGGAGTGGGCCTTAAGCCAAATCAGTTATTGGTTGGTTACTGCCATAAACTGTGCCAACGTTGCCCTAGGATACTTTGTTTGTCATTTGCACCATTGTAGATGAGGATTATGTGGTTGGTTTGGTGTTTACGTTTCTATTTTGATAGCATGCTGTAGAGGGATTTTAATCCAGCAACATGACTTCTCTGGCAAGGGATCATATCAAAAGACTTGTAGGTCTGTGTGGTCCAGCTGGAACACAGACACACATGTGATACCCCTGGCTGGAACGCAGACAAGTTAGGTAAAATCGATTTGATAGAAAGAAGCAGTGATGTTTGAAAGTGAGGGCAGTTCATTTAGCAGAATTCAGTTGAGTTGAGTTCAGTCGGTTGGGTTCAGGGCAGTGGAGCTCAGTCAGCTGGGAGTTAGGATTCAGAGGCAGTTTTTTCAAGCAGAGCAATTCAATGAGAAGCTGAGAGAAGTCAGATTGAATCAGTCAGCTTGGAGAAGAGTTTAAAACAGAACAGCTGAGTTGAACCGACCAACCAGAATCCAGAAAGAACTAGAAAGGGTGAGTTTATTCAACAGTAAGCCTCTGAGATATCAAATCATCAGGTGAATAAAAGATATTTTTACAGCACGTAGAATATCTTCCTGTACCAAAGATGGTAGAATGTAGGAATAAAGGCTCTGTCTAGGCACCAGCTTGACATCTCCATGTTGAAGGAATTTCACAAGATTCTTGGGGGTGCTACTGAAATTCTAGCAGTCCTTTAATGTGGCCCAATGTCAATTTTTACAAGTATCTCCCTTTTTAATTTACACTATTGTTTTGCTTTGAATAAAGTCATTTTTTAAAAACTGAAAACACACTGGAGAGAAGAGGTATGCAGTAGCAAGAGCAGTCAGAAAACAAGGCTAGTCCTACCATTCGGGAAGACTGGAAGGTGGCACCTATAGTCGTAGAAAAGAGTATGAGTGGTAGCAAGATTCTGGTCAATAGGTTCTCTAAAAGTTTGTATGTGAACATGATAAGCATGTATGTTGTCATAGGTTATCCATATCTTGGCCCCGAGAAAAAGGAATTTGGAGTCAAAATTACTCCCCTTAGTGAACACTCTTAATAAAGTAAATGGGGATGAAAGACTGTAGTACTCATCTATTTAACATATCAGCAAAGGAGTAGAGACAGACAGAAGACCAACGTCTCAATTCTGAACCAAAATAAGACTAAGAGGTCAATATACATACAGACAAATCAAAAATGAAAATGAAGAGGTAAAAGACACCAGGTCCTACTTAAAGTAATTCAGAGCACTGTGGTATCCAGGAAGATGAGTGAAGATAGGAATCGTCATCTGTGTGAAATGCTGTTAATGGGTCAAGGAAGATGAGGGCTGAGAATTGGGTTTGGTGCCTGAGGGTCTTTGTTGACCTTGATAAAAGAAACAATGGCAGGATGGAGAGTGGCAAGAGCCTGAGAAGGGTGAGTATAAGAAGCACATGGGGAAGGAAATCGGAGATTGAAAGTGCTTGCTTTCTTCTGCTGAGGAAAAATAAGAGGCAGAGAAAGGAGGATGGAGTTAAGTTTTGCTGAGAGATGGTGTAATACTAGGTTGTTTCAAAAGCAGTAAGACATTTCAGACTCGAAGACAGAGACTTATTCCAATTTACACACTGCTTTAGAGGCTAATGACAGTGGCACAATTCTCCTGATGTTTTGGCTGTGAGTTTAGCCTTTAAGAGCATAGCCATCTCTCCAGCCCACAGCACAATACTCAATTGACTTCTTCATGAAAACATAGTCCTTCGTGTTTGCCTTCGGTGATTAACACGGAAATAAAATGTTTATTTGACCCTGCTAATGATTTGTTACTTTTTAAAACATATTTTACCAACAGACGCTATCTCTTAGTTAGCCTTTTAAGTTAGGGTAATCATCACCTTGAGAAAATGTGATAGGTGTGTTTGTCTCTCTGCTCCTTCCTGCCAACATTTGACATGTGCGGTTGCCTCACATTTTCCAACCATAATTATCAAGTTGCTTCTCTGGGCTGTTTTCTTAAAATAAGCTTTATCTTCCAAATTTAGAAGGAAAAAATATATACCTCTCTTTAATTGAAAGTAGTGGATTTATTTTCAGGAGACAAATCTGGATTAAAGCATCTCAATTTCTCCTGCACCCAGCACCTTGCTCAGCACCAGCCTCTCTCCACTCACTGTTAGGAGATCCTCTAGAGAAGCCTGTATGTGGCTTGGTATTCCATCCTTCCATCCTTCAGGAAAATTCACATGAACCAATGAGCTCTACATGGGCTGATGACAAGTTTTCATCTAGGAGTACAAAGCTGAAGCTTTTGAGAAATGACATCAGAGGGTTCGTGGGGGAAACAAGGCTAGATGCCAATGAATATTCATCTGTTTTTCTTTTTTTTCTTTTTTTTTTTTTTTGGTTTTTTTTTTCGGAGCTGGGGTCCGAACCCAGGGCCTTGCGCTTCCTTGGCCAGCGCTCTAACCACTGAGCTAAATCCCCAACCCCTCATCTGTTTTTCTACACTAAACATGTAAAATTTATCTTCCTGAGCCATCTGTTAACTCCAGTACAGCAAAGTTATTGGACGTTGGAAATGCACAATGAGACGTTTTCAAGGTTCCCTCAGATGGACCTTGACCACATAAATAATTGTTTTGTAAGACATTATAGTTGAATGCTTTTCTTAATATTGTCCTTATTTAAGGGGTTATCAACTAAAATAAATGGAGATATGATATAAATGCACGCAGTCCTTTCAACTGTATAAGCACATTTAGCAGAGTCTAGAGTGTAGCATGTTCTTGTCTGAAATCCAGGGATGAAACCGCACGTTTCATTTTCTTTACTCTTAAATAGCTTAGACTATATTGAGAAAGAAAATAATAAAGGAACAAAAATGTAATATGTCAGGTAGTCCACTAAAATACTAAAACATCTGCTGAAATAACTGAAATAATACAAAGATTTGAAAGCACTGCCACTAACTCCATGGATGACAATAGAGAAAACTAAAGAAAGTGACAATCTTTGAAGAACAAAAATGTCTTTGTAGAGGTGAGAGAAGTTTGAAGGAAGACCAAAGAGAGAGGTTGAACAGTGAAAGGGAGAGTTAACAGCAAGAACAGAGGCAGATAAATGAGATATTGTTAGAGTAGAGGCTTCAGTGAAGAATCTCTGGAGGCCGACTCTCAAGAAGGAGGTAAACAGCAGAAGACAGATCTGACTTCCTGAGGAGGGTTTCTGTAGGCAATGTGACCAGGGGTTCATGATTAACACTATGTGGTGAAGCACAGGGAAATATCCAACGAGGAGACAACTTGAGGAAAAAAAGCAACAGGACAGCAATCATCCTTGGAACTTCTCTTCTCTGCTCTACCATTTCCCGACCATCCTCTCGGTCACTAGCCTTCCGCTCAGACCTTCAAAGTATATGTTAGCTCTAACCATTGCTCATCATGTTCTCTGACATCCCACAAACCCAAGCCATCACCATCTCTCTTTCAGATTTCTACCCTAGCAAACCTGCTTTTCTACCATTTTTCTTGGTCCATGATATATGATATTCCCTCAATTCTAGAGCAGTCATTTCACATCATGGATCAAATTATAGTGTTACCTTTCTGACATGCATCCAATGGAACTGTCCTGTAATTACGATCTAAGTTTAAGTGTCCTCCTTTTGTCTGTAACACTGCATATGATTTGCCTCCTACCTATAGCTTCTCCCTTCTCTACTGTTTACATTTTAATTTAACTTAATTTTTTTTTTTACTTATTTACTTTATATCCCACTCACTGTCCCTCTCCTTCTCAACCCCTCCCAAAATCCTTCCCACAGTATCTCCCTCTCCTCCCCTTAGCAGGTGGGGGACCCCTGGCTATTCCCTCTCCAACCATGGCATTTCAAGTGTCTGAAAGGCTACGCTAGATGCTTCTTCTCCTTCTGAGGCCAGACAAAGCAGCCCAGCTAGAAGAACGTATCCCATGTACAGGCAACAGCTTTTGGGATAGCCCCTGCTCCAGTTGTTCGGAACCCACATGAAGGTCGAACTGCACATCCTGTTTATTTTCTATGCCATTGTTTGCCTACCTGAGATTCTTCATAATGTCCACTGTTACATTGTAGATTTTCGGCTCAAGTGTCGGGACACCAAGTTCTTTTCTCTACAATTGTTTAAGTAAACTCCAACTGCTCCAGTAATTATCCTATCTGATTTATTCTTCTTGCTTCTTGCAGTAGGGTCTACAGCTGAATGGCACTGAGTAAACTAAATTGAAAGTATGAGATAGTTTATGAAGAAGAGGAAATACACCTGGAGAATGCTTGTTCTGTGCGGTTTTGTACAAAATTCCTGTGTAGCCAGCTCTGAGGCCTGTTAGAAGGGCTTATATTTTTCTTCAAGTCATTTGGAGAAAACCGGAATTGCCTGAACACTCCATGTAATCTTAGATATCAAAGTGAGAGAGGAGACACATGTCATATGGACTGCAAGGGCAAACCCTGTTTGGAGACTCTCCCATAGACAGTCCAGTCTGTTTGTTACTCAGCAAAAACATGCATTTAGCCATTCATATTTGTGAGTATTATTTTTATTTCATTTTAATAGTCAGAACCAAGAAGAGTTAAACGAAATCTAACATTCACAAATGAACTGATGAGGCTTCTCCAAAGAACTAGAAAGGAGAAACAAACATCATGCTAAAGTCCTGGTGACTGGTAGACCAGAAAACTCTACACAGTGGGGCTAGAAACAGCCCTGTAATCATGTCCCACATATTCCATGGGAAAACAAACCCACACCTTAGTGACCTGAACAGTCACTAGGAGGCAGTCCTTTATTATGCAGCGTTCCTAAGAATTTGCCACTAGCTATGAATTTATTACTAGTCTCTACCACCTACTTTTTCCTTTTGTGATTTTTTTTTTAAATATAAGCTTGTAATTATAATTCAGTACCCTTAGTTCTCTGGTGCTAGAAAAAGTGTTGAGCAAGGCTGAGGCATTCCAGTCACTAGAAGAGCTTTGCTGGCTAGCAAGTCTGCTTCCCTTGCCAGGTTTCCCAGAGGCTGACCCAGAAAGCACTCCTTAGCATATTTCCCCAATGCTAATCTGTGCTTCTAACTTTCCTTCCCTGGGAAACCAATTTGGAACCTCTGCCTTTTAAGCACAGCAGGATTCAGGGCTTCCAATGAGATTGTGAGAATTTGACTCTATTTTTTAGTTCTACATTCAATCCATCTCAGTAAAGCTACAGCCCTCTATGACTAAATGACAATTTCAGGACATTTCGCCCAAATTCTCTATCGCAATCAACCCCATGAAAATAATTTTTCAAATGATCATTTCACTGCAGAAATTTTGATAAATGATCGCTAGAGATAAAGCAAACTGATATGCTATTTGAAGGATTGTCAAAAGAAATCATAAAATGCTAAAATTCGAGGAAAAATCGCATCAAAAGAAACACAGGATGTTCATATTTCTCACAAAAATAATTGGAGGTAAGAACTTTGGAATGATTCAGTCTGTCTTGAGTTTAAAGGTAAATTTATAAAGTCAGGTATGGTCGTGATCTATTGTCATCCCAGCTTCAGGAGGCAGAGACAGGTGGATTGCCACAGTTTGAGTCCAGCCCAATCAAGGAGTCAGTTTCAGGAACACAGGGAAACTCTGGGTCAGGGAGGATTAATCAAAATAGTATGTGAGGGGTTGGGGATTTAGCTCAGTGGTAGAGCGCTTGCCTAGCAAACACAAGGCCCTGGGTTCAGTCCCAGCTCCGGAAAAAAAAAATAGTATGTGAGAAATCAGAATGGCCAGAATTAATTATTATCTATGCTATCACTCAAGACTTAATAAACATGAAAAAGAGTTAGGAAGAAATATATCAACTACAACCTAATAATAGTCCCCAAAGCATAAAATTAGCTGTATAAAGTAAGAAGTAAACTTATACTATATATTACATTTTCCTACCATGTTTCATAAATAAACTGAGATTTAAATGGAAGATTGGCAGGGAACTCTTGGCAGTACTGAAATATGATGATAGAAAAATGACAATAAAAATGTCTGAAGTCAGAAACTAAACCCATTTTCATAGAGACTGCCACTTGTTATTGATGAAGACATAGTGTTTTCTAGATATTGAATATATAGAAGATAGATAAATTATTCTATATTTCTTAAACTTCATCAGTTAGAACACCATTTAAAATGCTTCTATGAAGGAAAACAAAATCTAGGGAACTTCAAAAAGCTTTCTACCCAGTACATATTATGGTAATTTTTGTAATTTCTTAAAAGAAATAAGATTAGTAAACTTATAAACTTATCATACAAAGAATTTTGGGGGGAAATTAAATATTTGAAAATTCCTTTTTGGTGAACTTACTTTAATCATACATCATACATCAGTCTCATACTTTGCTATGAGAATCTACTCCAGATAAATATAGACATCAGTCCAGTGACTTCAACAGAAGCCTTGATTTTAACACAGATCGCAGTAGCCTAGGCAGAGAACTTACACTATACTCAACACTGTCTTAAATAATAAATACTCTCTCCAATGTCAGTGAAGTGATACACTGAGATTAATTTCAGGATGCATCTACTATAACACTTGAGACAGGGGATCCATTAACAGCCCCTCTTACATTTGTAGAGTTTAGAGGAGAGGGGGGGTCTCAGTTTATCAGATTTATGAAGGCAGAATATAGAATACAAGGCTCACTGATAATTTCATCAGAGGACACTCTGGGAGCAAGCAGTCCAGCTTTGTTTTTCTATATTGAAAAAAAGGGATTTTAGGACAAAGGGGTTAGAAGGAAGTGGGTCCCAAAGAGTCAATTTGCTTTGACATTAGTTCTGGCTATTTCCTGATGATGAAATTGTGATATAGCAGAAGCTGTAATGAAGCCCCGCCCCCTGCCCTTCATCCTGAGCCAATCGGTTTTTTGAAGACCTTTAAGGCAGTTGCTGATGTTTGTACTTGCTCAACAATTTCACGTTACCCACTTGAGTGTGTGCGGTGAGGCATGCCGGGTAGTGGTCTGAATGGACTGAGCTAATAGATTACTCGAAGGATCTGTGGATTATAAGAATCAAAATGGCCGGGGTTGGGGATTTAGCTCAGTGGGAGAGGCGCTTGCCTAGGAAGGGCAAGGCCCTGGGTTCGGCCCCCAGCTCCAAAAAAAAAAAAAAAAAAAAAAAAAAAAAAAAAAAGAATCAAAATGGCCATGAAGGGGTATCGACGGCTATGGTCCAGACCATAGCTCTAATGCCTACCGTCTGGTTCTGCAGTGCTTCATTCCTGAAAGGACAGGTTCAGTGTGTATTGGCCTGTGAATTTCTTCAAGTTGGCAGAAGGCCTTGAACAGCCGTGTACTTTTATAAAGAAAAAGACACTAGTCATTCGTTGGAGTTATCACCAATACTCAAATCATTATTCAATACTTCTGGCTGATACGTTGGTCAGGATCGTCAACTTAAAATAGATCTGACGTGTTAGTTACTAAAACCAACTTTAAAATATAGACTTCAGGCCAGCAAGGTGGTTAGTGGGTAAAGGCACCTACCACCAAGCCTGACAATTTGAGTTTCATCCCCAGGACTTACATGGGGACCCTTCACCCTTTACATGTGCACCTTGGCCCATAAACACACATGACACATAAGTAAATGTTTTGAGAGGGTTTTTTTTTTAAAGACTCTAGCATGCAGACATTTTGGCAATTCCCTTTATTTTAACTTTTTATAGATCATTACTTCTGTCATAGTTGATGCAAAAGTACCTGTTGGGAAAGACCTCAAGGAAGGAGAGGGTTATTTTGTTCACAGCCCCAGGGCACGCAGAGTATCATGGTGGGGAAGCATGGAGCCTAACGCAGTGTGGCCTACAATCTAGAGAGGCAACAACTGGCTATACCTTGCTCACATCTTGGCAGATCAGAAAGCAGAGAGCACATAGCAGACTGAAAGCAGATAGAGAGAACCTTCCAAGGCCCACTTCTGGTGGATCTCTTCTACTGGCTGAGCTTCAGATCCCAAAATTTTCCATAGCCTCTCCGACAGTGCCACCCATTAAAGACCAAGACGCATAAACCTCAGGGGGCGCCTTTCAGATTGAAATCATAATATGCATGCACTGTCTACTCTTACTTTGCACCACGTTTATCTCCATGTCAATGAATGTTTCCCTGGATAATGGAGAGTGATGTATTTTTAATACATCGAACCCATAGATGATACTAAAAATATTTCCATATTTACGCCTTCAACAATGTTAGGGCATAGGCAGACAACGGGGCAAGATGCAAAAACTATTCCAAGTACTGGAAATAAATGCAAACCTTTGTTTAACAGCGAAAACAAACAAATGCTCTAAGTCTCCTGTGGGTAAATACTGTAGAATTTCAAAAGGGGGCAGGGGGACAAGGTAATCAGGAGTGAAAGTAAATTATTTTAGTCAGATTACTCAGAATTTGGTGAAGAAACTCAATGACCAATACATAAAAGTTATATGTTCATTGAGAAAAAAACATGAGTAAGAAACTAAATGACACAACTTTTCTTGATAATGCTGACTCAGTGAAACGGACCTGATAGCTGTGACCATGACTTCCCAACACGGAAACCCTAAGCTGTAGAGACAACACCAAGTCATTTGTTCTCAGTGTTAGAAACCGTACAGTCCCATATTATCAGGCTCCTCTTGGAGAGGCAAAGTAAAAAAAGTGGTCTGGAGAGACCTGTTGCTTCCTGTAGGCAGGCAATCCCAGATGGGTAGAAATTGATGCTCTCAATCCCTTTGAGGTTCATAAGTAACCAAAGTCACTGCTGATCCCCTAATGCAGAGTGAATGAGGTAAAAAAGAGATAGGAAAGGTCTGTCACCAACATTCCTTAGGGAGGGAAGCAGGAGAAGGAGATATGGAGGACTCTGAGAGTTCCAGAAGGTAGGAATGGAGGAGGGTATGGGAAGAGAAGTGATAGAGGTGTCTACAGGAAGCGATTGCACTGACAGACTATGAGATATAAACTGGATAAGGAGAAGCCAAGTCCATTAAAATAATGAGTAAGTGTTACAATAAAGGAAGAGACAGATATTCGGTAAGTGGCCTGGAAATATCAGATAATTCAATGACAGAGAGCATAATAGCTGACTCCGGATACCTACGTCCTACTTCCCAGAACCTGTGAATAAGTTACCTTACCTCCAAGGCAAAAGGGAATTTGTAGATGTGATTTAATTAAGGATGCTGATGCGGTGAGGTTTCCTTGGACTCACCTGCGTGGGCCTGGGATAATCAGAAAGGTTCATAAAGAAGCTTTTATTTGAAAATATAAAGAGAATAAAAATGTGACAATAGGAACTGTAGGTCAGAGACAGGTCACCAGGTAGTCAGGAATTGCCAGCTTTTAAGAATATAAATATCCCTGCCCTTCATAATCCACATCCAGCCCTACCTCCCTGTTAACACACTACTTCTATAAATGAAGAAGAATGATAGGAGAAAAACAGATAAATATGAAATCCTCCCCTTTTGAAATTCAAATGCCATGCAAAGGAAGGGAGACAAAGGCTACAGTTTCCCCTGCTAAAGGTTTTAAGTGAGGTTCCTGAAAGACTGTAAAGTCACTCTGTCACAGGAGACTTTCAGGTAGAGAAAGATACATTGCTGTCCCTTTCCTTAAGAATTAATCCAAACTGCTCTGCCTGTCATCTGGACAGGACAATGCCTCCTTGGTAAAGCTGTCTATTCTAGAGACTTGAACAAATATCATAAAAGCAACCTGGGAATGGAAATTGGCACAATGTTTCCTGTGGTCACTGTTCATCTCACCTCCCTGCACAGTGGTCTCTCGGGCCATTATGCACTCTGATTCTATGAAATTATTTTTCTCCACAATGAACTCTTTGATGGCCTCCCCCTCCTATCCCTTTATGACATCCCACTTTTCCCTTTACAATATAGTCAACCTTCTATATTATGTTCTGGGTATCTTGTCTGAATTCTTTCACTGGAGATCACCAGGATCAGAGAGCCAAGGGAGGGCCAAAGAGAAATCTTGGTAAGATGCCACACTGCTGGCTTTGAAGAAGGAATGGGGGGTCACGAGCCACAGCAAACAGATGGGTATAGACGCTGAGAAATCCAGGGAAACACATTGTCCAGTGTAAGAAAAGCAGCTCATCTCTGATTAGATCTGTTTCTTGGGCTTGTGAGACCCGTTTTAGGTGTCTTGAGTCTGTACTATAAGATTTCGTAATGGTTTTGTTTAACCTACGTAGGCTTTTTAATAGCTGCTTTTTAAATTCAATATTTTGACAGTGTTCTAGAGGAACAGAAGTATAGCGTGTGTGTGTGTGTGTGTGTGTGTGTGTGTATACCTACATATTATGCATATAGATGTTTATATATTTACTATGTATGTATTAATACATGATTTTATTCACTTGGCTTGCATGATCAGGGCTATACAGTCAAGCAATAGCTTTCATATAGCTTTCATTAGGAACAGATTGATAATCTTTTATCTCTAGTCCACGAAGCTGGGTGGCTCAGGAGTTTCACTCTAGCAACAAAAAGGCCTGAAGCTTTGCCAAGAATCTTTGCTCCTCCTTCCACATTGGAAAGCCAAGGAGCTAATGACTGCTCTGTGAAGGGTGGCATCAATCATGGGATGGACGCACTCACCAGTACACTGTGAGGACAGGCAAGCAAGACTGATCATCCTCGGAGTTATTCATACGTAGGCTCCACTGAAGGGCCCTACAGACTTTGGCAAAATGTCATTTCCCCTTGGTACATTCATTCTGGAAAGAACTTCCCAGACCCATCCAGAGATGCATACGTTAGGTGATACTGGGTCCAACTTAGTGAAATTTGCTGGTGATACACAGCATAACTCGGGTGGACATGGGTTCAGGGAGAGTGAGGCATAGGTGGAGTGAAACAGTGTGGAGTGGGTTTATCCAGTAATAAAGTCCCTGATGGCAATCTAGGTACTCGAAACCTCAGTAAATGAAAAAGAATTTGGTAGGGACCCCAGAAAGGGATGCGCTTCACAGGACTGCGTCTTCTGTAGGAACATCGAGACATGGATGATCCAGCAGAGGCCAGACAATGAAAGAAAACACTAGCAGAGAGGAAGTAAAGTTATCGGTGTCCTCAGAGACAGCTAGATGCTAGTGAGAGACAAGGAACTGAAAGACAGAAGTTGAAGACATCAGAGGTTTTAAATTTTCATGATCCCGGAAGAGCACCGTGGACAAGTTTGGGGGAGTGAGTGAAGGTTGATTGGAGGGGCCATCGTATTCGGGCTTATGCCCAGGTGACAATGGGTAATCGAAGATTCTCAGTCTTTTTAAGGTGACTGAGGCAAACAGGGATAAAACACAGTGTCGCTGGTCCTGGTGGCTTCCCAAGGTTAAATATGTGATCACTTCGAGGACCACATTCCTGGTTAGTTGTTGTAATGAAACGAAGGAAGAATAATTGCTTGACCCACAAGGACCAAGAGCTCTCCAGTCTATCCTCAAGTTGTCATGGGGTCGTATGCATATCTGGACACAGCAAACTGGCAATGTGGTGAGATTCTGGACTACAGGGAGACAGGACACTCTGTCGGATTTTCAGAGTAAACCATGGCTGAGGAAGTGGGGGGTGGAACTGAGTAGCATTCACAAGCTTATGAAACCTTTGCTTTCCTTCTGGAAAGCTTCCTTTGCTGAGAAACGACACAACAGGAATTAATGTGACATGTATGGGCTCCCCCAGGTCTGCCCTCCTCGCATCCCTATAAACTCAAGCAGGACCGTAACAAATATCACCATTAGAACATAACCTCGCGTTGGTAGAAGGAATCATTTACAGCAAGAATACATAGTTTAAATGAGTTGGAGTAGTAAAGGTGAGAAAGAGAAGAGAAAACTGCAAATGAGGAACGGCGCAGGCTGAAACAGCTTTTGCTGACACAAATGAGCAACTTTTTAAGACCTAAAAGCGCCAGGGCAATCTTAAAAACCCAAATCCCTGGCAGAAAAAAACCCTGACACAAGAAAAAAGGGCACGCTCATCAAACTTTTTCTAAAAGTGAATTCTGCTCCTTTATAAAAATAACGTTGCTTTTTCAACTATTTTTGTTTTCCTCAAACAGAAGGAACGAGAAGGAATGCACAAGTTTCATGTTTTACACATCAACTTTGTCGTTTTGCTTTTGACAGACACATACTCAGGATGACTGTATCATACAGAGCTGTTTTACTGCTCTAAATGTTGTCTGGGTTCTTTCTACCCATTTTCCCCCTTGTTTATCCTTCAATTCCTGGCAACTCTAGCATTTTTTTTTCATTTTCTTTTGAAGTTTTGTGGTTGATATTGTTACTTTCCTAGTCATTTTGCTTTTGGCAGATTGTGGTGTGTTTTGAGTCATTTAATATACGGTCATTTCATAGCTTCAAAAAAAATCACAATTTGGATTTAAATCTTGTCCTGTTTGTCTACCACCACTCTTGAAAGAAAAATAAAAAACCTATTGATTTCAAAGTGCTGGCCAGGATGAATAAAGCAAACTGGAATATAGCTAGAATGGGAGTAGGGCTTCAATTATGGGAGCTGAGCCATGAAGGCAAGACATGGTGGTGGGTCGGACTGCAGGAAACATGAGTGAGAAGGGCAGGAAAGAAACACCTTTGGCGCTTTTCCAAGGGTCGCTTTCACGGCTACATGACAGCCCTGGAGTGATAGTTAACATTTCCTTTGCTGTTCATTGTTGAATCAATAAATTCTGTGAACCCTAAAAAAAAAGAAAGAAAGAAAAAGAAAAAGAAAAAAGAAAGAACGGAAGAAAGAAAGAAAGAAAGAAAGAAAGAAAGAAAGAAAGAAAGAAAGAAAGAAAGAAAGAAAGAAAGAGAAAGAAAGACAGACAGACAGACATTTGGCAGCTGGCTACTGTCTATGTCAGCACTGCTTACAACCACCGTGCTGGTGGAAGTAGGAAGATCATGGCTTGGAGGCCACACTGGGCAACAGGGGGAAAGCCTACAGCACAAATGGGGGAAAAGAGTATAGGTATGAGAATTGTTAAATGTTTAAATATGGGTAAAAAGGAAAGGGAAATTATCTGTATGAGATTTATAAGTTTTTGTCTGGGTGATAGGAAACAGGTAACGCTCCCAAGCATGACATAGAAGGAAGTCCACTTCCTAAGAGCTGCCAGGCGGGGTGCACGAGAGCAAAGGACATATTGAAATAACTACAGTTCGGTAACACATCTCAAGGAAAGAACAGAAGAGTAATATTTCCATATTTTACATTGCTCTCTTTCTCACCTCTAGCCTTAGCAAGAAATGTATGGTTTCTTAGCATAAGCGAAACCTGCATTTAACTTAAAGGACAAAGCTTTATATGCAAAACACTTGAAATGTAAAGCACTAGAGTTACCAGAAATATTTTAAATATTTGAAAGTTGAAATAAAATTCAGTTTCAACAGAAGCTCAATAGCAACAGATGTTTAGATGCTTGGAAGATGTGCGCTCCTGTATACAACAGCCGGCCAGCATTCCGTAGGAACGATGTATGCATCAAAGGCAAATTTCAGCCCTCGTTCTCATCAATGAAACATAAAATCTAGCAGCTCGCATGCCCTGAGAAGGGGAAACTGCAATGTCTCATCAAGCAGGGGCTAAGTAGTCAAGATTCAAATAATTTGGGACTTCATAATTCATAATCAAGACCTTAAATTTCATCTGGAGCCAGGGAGATCACAGAACGCTGATGTAGTATTCAATGGAGACATTACCACAGCTTGATTATGTAGAAAAGGGATGCATTTCTCTGGGTGGCTTCATTAAAACTGCACAGCATCCACAAAAGTCTTGAACAGACCACCTCCTGAGAGGTTAGTCAGAATTACTATATTATTCAAATGAGAGTTTTATATCTGACAAACACACACATACACGCACACGCACACACATATATACACTGGTATCTTGTTTTCTTCGAATCTCCATATAATGATTTCTGTAGCCATGAGATCAGGGGTCACCCCCAGAGTCTTGTAAGAAAATCAGTTCTTTCTCTCAGAGCAACTGATAATCTTTGCAGATGAAGAGTAAGATTAAATTTCTCTGGAATGGCAATTTGTAACTTAAAAAATTCTCTTTGTATAACTCTGGAAACTATAATGGCTGCATTTTACATAGATCGAGTTTATCAACCGCCACCCCCACCCCGGAAAGCTTCAGAACAGGGAATTAAGATACCGTAAAAGCAAGTCCACTCTCCGTGATTCTTCTCAGAATGGGATTCCTATACCCACTACCTAGCTATTGTATCCTAGGCCTCCATCGACAATCTAAGCCAATCCAGTCTCGCCCTTTTAGGTTAGTTCTTTTAAGGTCAGTGTCACAGCATTTGAGACAGCGCCACACCTTGTTAATATCAAAGGCTGTGTCCTCTAATGGAGGGTTGGAGGAAATAAATGTGACTAGGGACAGTCAAACAAAGAACTATAGGGTTTTCTTTTGGCTTGGTTTTGATTTTAAGGTGTAAAGAAGAGAGTCAGAAATATTCCTGACCTCTCATCCTCTCAAGTCATACACATACCTAACAACTACTCTTATTTCAGTTTTTCATTTAACAATCACAGGACTGAACTGTTACCTTGGCCAGAACAGAAGGAATAGGTTAAAGCTACCAAAAACCATGCAACTTCTCCATAAAGGAGTAGAAGTACTATGCAATTGCCTTCACACTCTCGAGAAGGCTGACCATAAATATCAGCTTTACATAAAACTAAATGATTAAGAATTATTCCACACTAGGATGAGTCACCTGGTAGCTTATAGATTTCCTATCCCCGGACACCTTTAGAAAAAGCTAGCTGCCAATCTGAGCTTGAAGAATTCCATGCTCCAGATAGGTTAGTGAAGGAAATAAGTAATAATTGGTGGCCCTCACTCTCATGAGTAAGGGGAAAAGGATAAACCCGTGATATAAACATGAAGCCATTCCTTTTAAACATCAACTCTTTATTTCCAGGATTTCTCTTTCCTCTTTTGAGAAATGAATTTCCCTGCCACTCTGACATTAGGTGTCAAATCAACACAAATTCTGTGCATTTAAGGATCAACCCTAATTGATTATTGCATTACTAGACACGATGCCAACGTACCATGATGAGTCTATACAAAGCCAAAGTCCACAGAGATTGGAGAACTCAAGCACCTTTCATCCCACCTTCACACCTGGATTTGACCTTTCCCAAAATTACCCAGGGTGAGCAGGGTATTTAAGTATAATTACTAAGATATCATTGTCTTCTGAATGGATAGAGTCTAAAGAGAAGTCATTTTATCTCCTTAAAATTTTACATAGTGGAAGCAGACCTGGGCTGCTATCTATTATCAAGAAGCTATTTTCAACTGCAAACCTACATGCAAAAAAAATTGTTTTCTCCAATGGAGTCTCATGTGTTATATTAACTTAAGGTCAGTCGCTATCCCCCACAGTAGATGTCCTACATAAACTGAATTTAATGGTATTTTTGTTCACATTTTTGTCTCACATTGTTTGGGGATTTTTTAATTTTTTTTTTGTCTTACTGGTCTTTGCTTGTATATAATGGTCTCTGGGTTTACGTTGTAAAAGATTTTGTGTATATATGTGTGTTTCTTGTTTTTCTTCTTTTTCCTTTGAATTCTGAGTTGTTTATCCACTTGCCTGTTTGTTTTCTAAAGAGA